>NW_027332429.1:768417-903832 GCF_000442705.2 Elaeis guineensis
AGGGACCTGAGGGATGAAAACAGGAGACGCCTACGGCTCGAGAAGACGCCCACTGAAACAAGGCTCTCGAAGAGAAGGCAGACGCTGGTAAGAACTCAGGAACGGAGTAGGATGCCTAAAGGTGGGGGGACGGGTTTAAATAGACCCTGGGATCCGGCGCCATAATGATCGCGAATCCCCCCAGGCCAGTCCGCATCCGACACGTGTCCCACTCCCCCCGGCAGGCGGCTAAAAGTGGCTGACGGTTGGCAGGATTATAATTGCGCCGTACCTAGGCCAGTGTACCTACGGGAATTTTGAAGCATCCCTTCGTACCGCCCCAATTCGAAAAGACTCCGGCACGCGCGCAATTAATGCCCAAAATATCTGGGGGCGGCAGTGCGCAGGATTTGAGGGGACGGCTTCGGCTGTACCCATCTCTCTGTACTTCCTTCGTTCGAAATTCAAACTCGAAAGTAGGGGGACTGGTGTTGGGTATAAAATACCCACAGCCGAAGTCCTCAGCAGAATCGGCTACAGGACAACTCCGCCGGACTCCTACGGGAGCCGGGCTCCGTCACCGACATCGACTACAGGACAACTCCGCCCGGACTCCTACGGGAGCCGGGCTCCGTCACCGACATCGACTACAGGACAACTCCGCCCGGACTCCTATGGGAGCCGGGCTCCGTCACCGACATCGACTACAGGACAACTCCGCCGGACCCCTACGGGAGCCGGGCTCCGTCATCGAATCGACTACAGGACAACTCCGCCGGACTCCTACGGGAGCCGAACTCCGCCAACAACTTCAACCGCAAGTAGACTCCGCCCGGACTCCTACGGGAGCGGGCTCCATCCTCAACAACGACTGCTGGTAAGCCCCATCCGGACTCCTACGGGAGCCGGACTTCGCCTTTAACTTTAATTGCAGGAAGACCACGCCCGGACTCCTGCGGGAGCCGGGCTTCATCCTCGGCTCCAACGGCTGCAGACAAATTTAGTCTGGACTCCTACGGGGGCCGGACTCCGACCGCTGCCGAACTTCAGCCGATGGATCTGCACCTCCTGGCAGGCCACCATAACGGCCACGATCCCGCTCCGCTTCCTGTGGCGGATTCCATGCAGCTCCATCACTCCCTGACAGGCCAGTAACCGTCGCAGCTCTGCTCCACTTCCTGTGGCGGATTCCGCACAGCTCCACTACCCCCTGGCAGGCCACAATAACGGCCACGATCCTGCTCCACCTCCTGCGATGGATACCGGCGATTCTCCCATCCGCTGGCAAGTCACGACAACGGACGCTGCTCCACTCCTCGCAACTGATTCCACGTGGCGAGCTACGGCGATAGCCACGATTCTGCTCCACTACCCTTCGCAATAAATTCCCCTGACTATGGGCGGCCCACTACCAGACGGTTACAAACGTCGCCATCAATCCGTTACCTCCTCCGCCTATAAAAAGGGGGACCCAGATACTTATTCTCTAAGCTCATTTCTTATCTCAAAACTCTGCTAAATTCTCCGTTCGAGCGCTCCATTCTTGTTGAGGCAGAGAACTGACTTGAGCGTCGGAGGGTCTTGCCGGAGCAACCCCACCTCCGTTTAGACTTCCCTTGCAGGTCCCGACGGCGACCGCGACTTCCCCGACTCCAGCTTCTCCGGTGCAAGCGGATTTTTGCACCAACAATACCCAAAAGACTTAAGAGGAGTATAGTCCATCCCTATGCATGATATATATTAGAAGCCAAGCATGTGCAAAGCATTACAAAAAAATTAATCAAAAAGTGCATAAGGATTTGAGAGATAAGGGAGATAAATCATGTGATTTAGAGAAAAGATATCAATTTTGTTTCTCTTATAATTTTTTCTTTAAAGTTCAATATGTCTGAGATATGGATGAAGTCTAATTAGTTTACATTTAGATAAATACATGTTTATAAAAGTACATAAGAGATTGAGATGCAGAAATAAATGGAAGTGTACATGATTGTATATTTAGCTTTTAATTATATTATCCTATATATGTAATTGAAGAGAGAACTAAGAGTATTGTGACCATAAAATTTGAACAATGTAGTCTAGCTAAATGGGCAAATTCCTCTCCTCTCTTATTTAATAATACAATATGGATGTGAAGATCGATGAAGTTGTTGCCTTGGTGGGTGCTTTTATTAGGAATACCAAATACTATATTGAATGGTAATATGATATATAAAGGTTCTGGTTAAACTTCCTACAAAGGGCTTGTTTGGATTCTTCTATAGAATTGGGTTGAAAATTCTACAGGATACATGGATTGGATCATCTATTTAATTGTGGCCCTATATTAACCAAACACCATGCAGCCTAAATCCTATGGAAAGAAAGAAAAGATCTCCATAGGTCTTTTTTCAATTCCTACCATCCAATCATTGGGATTTGTGTTAGGTTTAGATAGGCTCTTAGAAAATACAAATTAGATGGGCCAACAAGTTTGATTTCTATAGAATTTTTCCCCTTTTAGCTAAATACTATTGGAATATCCAACAAGGGTTCAGGTTGTGTCTTTCATGTGAAAAAACAATTCATGTTCTTTCGCAATGTCAATTGTTGGATGGCACAATAGCTGCTCCAAGAGCTGTACAAGTTTGCTAGAAAAGATATTAGGATGCTTTGAAAGCTATGCATTAAAACTGGTATGGCACAATCCAATGATTGACATAGCAAAAGAAGATCAATCATTCTTTCACACAAAAAATACAAGCCGAACCCATCCAACAAGAGCATAAGAAAGAAAGTAAAAGGTCTTGCTAACACAATTGGATGTGAGATCGGCTATTGTTGAGACAAAATCACATTAGTCTTGCATAACCAAAACAAGTAATGCTGTGGCATCTTAAAAATAGAATACAACATTTTGTGACATTTATTTTGAATGCTAATAAAGATTTTTCAATAAATTTACCCTCAATCTGTTGTCATGGACATGGACACGGACAAAAGTTTACCAATTTTGAGTGATGATTGTGGGTACTTTTGCATGGTATGCAGTTAATTCAATATGGTATATAATTATTCTAGAATGCATATAACTAATCCAACATCATACTTAGTTAATTTATCATGGTACACAATTATTCTAACATGGTCTATAATTATTCTAGCATCACGTATAGTTAATATATATTAGTATATAATTATCATAATATATAGTTAATCTAACATGGTATATAATTAATCCAACATGAATTAACTATATACCAGGGTAAAATATAACTTAGATACCATACTTATTTAATAGTTACAATGTTGGATTAATTATATACTAGGATAAAATAACTATATACTATATTTATCAAATTGTGTATCATGATAAAAATAATTGTGTATCATATTGAATTACTATGTACCATGTTAGATTAACTATATACTAGGCTAAAATAACGGTATACCACGATACTTATTGTATATCAAGGTAAAATATTATGTATTATGTTTATTTAACTGTGTACCATGATATACATTAATCATGTATCATATTGGATTAATTACTTATGAAACTAAAATAACTATTGTTGGAGGTGATTTCATACTAGCCGAACGCATGGGCAAGTGGAAGATCCAAACAAGTTCGAACCTTGCCAAACCCACTTTTCGATCGAACCACCTTGAGTGGTATTATCAGCCTCTTGACTTTGGCCGTCGATCCTAGTTACTAGCACCAGAGAGACACTCCTACCAACCATGTCATCGGCTGATCCAAGATCCTCTCGTCAGATGCAACCTGATCTAGAAATCCCACGTTCTTTTTCAAATTCAAGCAACCACAATATAATAGCTAGCCAGAGAGCAGATAAGGAAAAAAATAATAGATATATCTCATATGATAAGTCAAAATTAACCATTTGAGCCAGCATTCCCAACAAGATAAGAGATAACAAATATATCTCTCCTGATAAAGTAGGAGATAATAGACGAATCTCGTCGAATAAGTAAGGCTAATCGTCTGATTCTTCTTCCCTCTCAAGCTCTTCAGTCTCTACCTATAAATGAAGGGCTGCAGGAGACTTCTAGGTATGAAACCTCTTTTCTCCCAACATGCTCACTTCTTTCCATCTATGCCAGAGATCTTACTTGAGTGTTGGAGAATCCCTATTGGAGCCAATTTTAGTTGGAGACTTTTTTTTGCAAGTCTTGCCGTTGCCTTCCTACCATCATCAACATGTCATTGCCATCCGACTCCAACCAATCCAATCCAAGGATAGATTTCTACCATAATAGATTAGTGCCAAAGGAAGGATCCAGGCCCATTTATGGAAAGAAGCAAGCATCTAGTCAAAGAAGCTTCATCATGTCGTCCAAACACCATCGAGATCTTGATGATCAAACCCATCAGATGCTGATGAAATCTAGGCCAGCTATCTCCAAATCAACCAATATCAATTAGATCCGATTGCCTCCAAATCAATCAACGCCCTCCAAACTATCCTAATCGGGTTGGAAATCAGGGGGGTTGTGATCCAAACAAAAAAGAAGATATAAAAATTCCTCAATTTTCAAATCATTTTTATGTCCTCATTTACATTTCAAAATTTGAATTTTAGAATAGAATCCAAATGAGGAGGGAGATCATGGCATTCAAATAAGGCTCCAAATGCGAAAGGATATCATGTAAGAAAGGGAGATCCAAGCAAGAAAGGATATCACGACATCAAAAAAAGGAATAAAATTATAAAAATCTCTATCATGATAGACTCACACTTCCTCCTCTAGATTTTTAAATGCTTAGCATGATCCAAAAAAAATCACAACAAATTTATGGAGGCACATCAACCCCACATCATCTTGAACAAGGCCTCTAACAGCCTCTCCATTATTGATAGTTCTATTGACATGACCAAATCTGATTTGTTCAACAAACTTGATACTATTGCTAGACCCAACACCAAGGAATTTATGGAGATGCTCACAGCCATAGCTGATATAAGCATGATTGGCTAGTTCAGAGTGGGTTCCTACTTTATCGATCTCGATCCTTCAAAAAAGAGAGAGAGAGAGAGAGAGGATTGGTCGGAGTACCTCTTGAAGCACCACCTCAAAGATCTAAAAAAAAAGAGAAAAGAAAAAGGAGGGGCTTGCCTATCTCGACAGCCTATCTCCCCATGGACTGAGAAGACTGCCAAAAAAAAAAAACCCTTGCTGCTCGGGTGTGTTTAATGCCCTCTCTAGTGTGGGTGGCGGTGGTCGAATTGACCATAAGCTAATCGGGTGTGCTCAATGCCCTTTTCAGCATGGGTGGTGGGGTCAAATCAACCACAAGGCTGCAACAATGCCAACACCACCCTCTGCACCACCTCTCCATCTTCAGCATCCTCTGTGGCAGCATCTATGATCGTTCAGATCCCCGATAGAGTTCCAGAGTCCAGCCACTGGCAGCCAAAACCTTGGAGACTATGTCGAGTATATGTAGAGTATGAAATGGTCCGACAGCATGGGTTGACATGAACTCGATGAGCAGTAGAGCACATTGTGACCTTAACCCATGGAGGCATGAGTGCCCTGAGTTTGTCACCACCATGGAGATTGAGGTTCGGCGATGGGGTCTTCTACGGTGAGTATCTCAACAACAATAAGGAAAATTGAAGCCACCCAATAAACGATGAAGATGGCATGATAGTTCTGGGGCTCATCTTTGGATGATTTGTGTTATGCGGCGATGCAACCATCGAGGACTTTAGATCTGATTCCAATCGCAAACCTCCATGTGACCTAGCCAAGATCTCGAGGGCCTACAGTGAGATTTATGCAATGAGACAGCTGATCAATGATGATCAAAGAATAATTTGGTGGAACCAATCCATTGGAGCTGATGTCATCATCCCATCACCCCTATGCAAAATCATAGACTGAGTCACATGCAACATTGACTAGGCTAGTGCACAATGGATCTAGGAGTATTGAAACCAGATCTTCACTTTGAGCGAAGCCAAGCCTGGGCCTTTGTCAAAAATCTTGGTCTAGGATGGAAAAATTAGTAGGGATCTCCTAAACAGTATGTCCAATTCGAAGCCCAGATTCTGATCAATCCAAAGCCAGAACCAGGCCAATCTAAAGCCAGAATCAGATCAATCTGAAGTCAAAATGAAGACCAATCTGAAGCCAAAATCATACCAATCTAAAGTCAAAATGAAGACCAATCCAAAATCCAGAATTAGACCAATTCAAAGCTAGAACTAGGCCAATCCGAAGCCAAAATCAGACTAATCTAAAGCCAAAATGAAGGTCAATTTAAAGCCCAAAATAAGGCCAAATCAAAGCAAAAATAAGTCTAAACCAAGGCAAACAATAAGAAAGAGCCAAGCAAAACCCAAGGGCTCTAAAATAAAACTCACAACTCTCATGATAAGAGGCTTTCAAGCCCCATCAATTATTCTATTTTCTTTTTATGGGACAACGCATCTTTAAGCACCCAAGCCGACGTAAAGGTAGCCCAAGGCCTATACCATTAGAAAACCAACCTCAAAAGGTCAAATATCACAAGAAGGCTGAGGTTATCAGAAGTCCAATCTAGTCAAATTGAGGTTAAGCTATCAAGCAAAAAGCCAAAAAGACCAAGGCTGAACCCCTGAGAGCCAGCTTCATAAAGGCCAAGCTGCCAAGGTCGACCGATCCAAGCCAACCTAGGGAAGTTGACCCAACAAAACCAACCTGGAAAGGCCAAGGTAACTAGCCAAACTCTTTTATGTGGGCCACAAGCAATGTAAGATTGGATTGAAGATCTAAAGACCTTAGATCGGCCTGAAGCTCAAAAAGCCTTTGATCGGCTTGAAATCAAAGGAGCCTTTGATTGGCTTAAAATTGAAGGAGCCCTTAATCAGCTTAAAATCAAAAAAGCTTTTGATCAACCTGAAATTGAAGGAGTCTTTGATCGGCTTAAAATCAAAGAAACATTTGATCAGCTTAAAATTGAAGGAGCCTTTGATTGATTTAAAATCAAAGGAGCCTTTGATCGGTTTGAAATTGAAGGAGAAGCAAACGCACGTGTCCCATATCTTCGACAGCTTCGACTTGATATACTACTTTCATCTGAACCAACTCTAGCTCAAACTTAAGAGTTGAGGGGCTTATGTTGGGATGATTTCATACTAGTCGAAGATATAGGCAAGTGGAAGATCGAAACAAGTTTGGATCTTGCCAATCCCACCTTTCGGTCGAACTATCTTAAGTGGTACTATCAGCCTCTTAACTTTGGCCATTGATCTCAACTTCATCATCAATCCCAATTACCAGCACCAGAGAGACACCCCTGCCAACTATACCGTCGATCGATCCGAGGTCTCCTTGCTGGATCCAATCTGATCTAAAAATTTCACACCTCTTTTCAAATTCAAATGACCATGACATGATGGCTAGCCACAGAGCAGATAAAGAAGAAGATAATGAGCATATCTCATCTGATAAGTCAAAGCCAACCATTTAAGCCAGCATTTCCAATGAGACAAGAGATAACAAATATATCTCTCATGATAACATAGGAGATAATAGGTGAATCTCATCATATAAAGTAAAAGTAACCAACTGATTTTTCTTTCCTCTCATGGCTCTTCAGCCTCTATCTATAAATAAAGACCTATAAGAGACTCCAAAATATGAACTCTCTTTTCTTCCTACACACTCACTCCTTTCCATCTGTGTCAGAGATCTAACTTGAGCATCGGAGGATCTCCACTAGAGCCAACTCTGATTGAAGACTTTTCTTATAGGTTCCACCATTGCCATCATACCATCGTCAATCTGTCGTTGCCACCTGGCTCCAGCCAATCTGACCCAAAGATGGATTGCCACCGCAACAACTATTTATCATGTTTAATGATATACTATGATTCCTTAACTATGTACCAAGATAAAATAATTTGATATCATGTTTATTTAATCACATAGTATATAATCCATTAACTGTGTACCATGCACATTGGATTAACTTTATACCCCATTAAATTAACTATATACCTAGTAAAATGACTATATACTATATTTATTTAACTATATATCATTTTTATTTAACTATGCACCATATTTGATTAATTATGTGCAAGGCTAAAATAACTATATACCTTATTTGTTTAACTATGTACCATGATATTTTAACTATATATTATATTGAATCAATTGTGTGCTAGATTAAAAGACTATATATCATGATATATTAATTATATACATGTTAGATTAATGGTGTATGATATTTCGGAGGATGACATTATGCTATCCATCAATTCTCTCCTTGTCATGACAAGTTGACTAATTAAGCTGCTCGAGTATGTCACCATGCAATCACAAAGAAAGGAAAACTAAATGCCTATTGTATGTATGTTAGCTCAAACTATCAAAGTTATTATACATGGCTTGACAACAAAAAAAGCCCCCTCCAATGAAGCAATTACAACCTCAAGGAACTTCAAACATTGTATATCCATATTCAATCTATTATCTTCATAGTATCAGCTTTACCTACACTTAAGTTTGACACCATCTCCAATATATTCACATGCCAAAGTACGGACCTATGCCTTCCTCATGAATTGCAAAGATAAATTAAGGAGACAATCTTATCCTAATAGAGATTGATCGAGAAGTGTGAGTTTCTCATCCAACTTTACCTGAAGATCATTTTGAAGGAGGTGATGGGAAGGTGGGTGAAGGGAGTTAAAGGCAAGTCTTTGGGGCCAAGAATGATGGTGAAGAGGCCAAGGAAGGCAACATTGGGCCAAAGCACAAGGACGGTGATGACGCACTTAGGATTGGAGTCATTAACCTACTTGGAGATCTTATCAATGGTATTGAGGGGGTTGATAGCGGTAGCGATGGTGTCCAGGATGAGGACAGTGAGGAACCAAATGGAGAAATGGAGGGAGTTGAGGGAGAAGATAAGGGAGATGCCTAGGGAGGCAAGGCTAGGAGTGGTCGAGGAGATGGCGAAGTGAAGCTAGAGGAAGGTACAGGAGTGGCTGGAGTTGGTGTTGGTGAGGATGAGGTGATAGAGGAAAGTAGCGATGCAGTGAAAGAGAAAAAGAAGAATGAAAATGCTAGGTCAGAGAGGAAGGTGAGGGAGGAACGGAGGGAGCGGTGGATGCTGTTAGGATAATATGTGGATATCATCACCATTGGAGGAAGAAGAGAAAGAGCTTGTTGCTATCTTACAGCACGCATCTAGTTGGCCTAAATTTGATTGTGATTGATATCTAATTGAGCAATTTGATGTTGTTTAGAAGTTCGAGTGGATAGAGCACTCTATAAGGATATTTTTGGTTTTTTCATGCTTAAAATCTCATCTGGGGGACCGTAAGTTATAAAATGGTCCATCTATGGACTGAAAATGGTTAGTAAGGACTTTTTGTTATAGTGCAGTCCATAGAATGACCGCAAAATAAATATCCACATAAAAAATATAATGCTTAGCTAGTTCTTATCCTCCTATTTTCAGCTTTAGATAGACATATTAACAAGAGATGATTACTAAGATGTGGTTTTTGAGAATGATAGAAGATGATAGGTGTGAAAGGTTGGGAACTATTGCCATATTATATTGCTCCAATATCTCATAAAATATTTAAACATTCACCACATTATCCTTGAATTTCTTGTTAAACTTCCTGAGCAAGGGCAGAATCACTCATATATATGATTTCTTTGATCTTTGGACACGAGCAGCACTGCAAAATTATTGGTTGCATAAAACATATCATATTATATTAAGATAAGAGAAGCAACTAATTAATCTCAACACATCTGATACATGCACTCTTTTTATGTCCATCTCCTTGTTTCTCAAGTCTCAACATATTAAAGGGATGAATAGAGGTTTATACTTGCAAACTAATCATGAACCTTTTAGAATGTGATAACTTACACTTCTTTGGCTGATCTGTGGACTCGTGTTGTGTGTGTGTGTCTCTCTCTCTCTCTAACCTCATCTACAGATGAGGGCTAATATGTTCTATCACTAAAAATAGAACTTCTATATGAATCCTCATTTTTTCACCTGCTTCTTAAAGAATTAACTCAAGAAATGAGGGACTATAAAATCCCAATATTATTCTACCCTTTCGTCCTTATGAGACTGGAGTTGTTAGATTTGAATTTCCTCTGTTATTTTTTATATATTAGAATAAATGATAGTAGCCTTAGTATAGGTCTGATACCATTTGTTCGAAATATAGCATTCGTGGTTATTACTGGTTCTTCCTTTCCATTTAATAGTCTACACTATGCTTACAAGTGGACGAATTACCCCATACCATAAACTTCAACTCCATGCATGTGCTCTTACAAGTCACAATTGATGCAATAGTGAAAATTCTTTACATGATGATTTCAAGCTTAATCGTAGAACAGTGCATCTTATATTCTTCACATAATAATATTCCTCAATCACAATTTTTTTATTCAAGCTACATTGCATTTGCCCTTTCTTTTTACATATACTTGGATTGCTTGATAGATGTTGGTGGATGAGTTGGGAAATAAAAAGACTTAAAGCTTCTAGGCTTGAGCATCTAGTATTTCTTACTATCAGTGTTAATTCTCCTCTACTCAGTGTAAGTTTGCAAATGGGCTCCAACAAGACACCACTTTGGTAGTGCTTTGAGGCACATGGTATTGCTTAAAGATGTTAATTGCCTTTTACCAGCAAAGCCTTGGTAGGATTTACAAGTCGCAACTTTGTAGAGCCCTACAACAAACCAAACCTTCTTGAAATTTGCCACTTGCATATAGGAAATCAAGAAAAGAGAGGGTAGAAAATGCAATGAACTAAAATTGAGACTTTTGCATTACAACTTATTCAGAATTTCACCCTTATATAGAATCTCATATAATGCCTAGCTAGGAATGAGAGGAAAGTGGAAACCATGGAGGGGCAAGGGGTATTTCTCCCAATGAAATAACATAACAAAGGAAAAGATTAAGAATAAGTTTATGCACCTATTGGGAAATGCCTATTGGGGATTGTAGTTTGATGATATGAACACCTCAAAAATAATGACAAGCCTTTTATTACATTTAGACCTCAGCAAAGAGAAGTCTCATTTATTATATATTCAAATTTGGATTGCACCTTCTTTAAAAATTGAAATGAGTTCCTAGACATGATACCTTATACATACAACACATACAAAGACACAAATAATATATGCATATTGCAAGAAGGGTGAAGAGTGGTTTGATCACCGAGATTGCAATTCCAAGATCAATACACAAATAAAGCCAAACCCTTCATTTGGTGAAGGAAGTTCCCTCCAAGAAATTTTATTAATATGCCAAAAACTATCCCCATACAATATACTAGATGAATGCATGTATAACATGACCCTTAACCCTAATTCAGGCATTAAATCAAATACAAAATCATTCTTAAAATATGACTCAATAATAAAAAAAAATATGCTAGAATTATTCCAATAACAAATGTAGAAACTACTAAAATTTAATATTGTCTCTAATAAAAAAGTTATAAATAAATGTGGCAAAAATTTTAACTCCTACGAATCTTGATAGGGTCTAATTGGTCATAGTAGCTGCCACCTGCATCCTTTGTTTCATCATATGCATACATATATACACATCTATATACACATCAACACATCTATCCATTCATCTATCTATATGTACATAGATACATACATATACATGTATATGCATATACGTGCGTGCGGTGCGCACACACACACATATATATACATACATATATATATACACACATGCACACACGCACACACATATATATATGTATATGTATGTGTATGTGCGTGTGTACATATGTAGTTAGACTAGGTTCTGATCAATTAAATTTGAGCCCAAATCTGACCAAGTTCCCCACCATCCAATCCACATTGATTTTTACATAGAAAAAGGGTTAGCAACCACTTTTTTCATCCATTTAGATTTGAAAAAAATATATAAAAACATATACCATTGATGCGGATGGGACAGAAAAATATAAAAAAGCCAGGATGATGAAAAAATATAAAAAAGTTAGGCCATCAATATGGATGGGATAGAAAGATATAAAAAAGTCAAGCTACTAATATAAATAGGATGGAGAAAATATACAAAAGCTAGACTATTAATGCAGTGAGATGGAAGTCCACATGTGCCAAGGGTTGAGATTTGGTTTTATATTTATCCTAGAGTATTTCTGTTTATCCTACAAAATTTATGCTTATTTTTGAGCATTTCTATTTATTCTATTTCCATTTATTTTGAACTAATTTATATTTATTCTAGATAAATTTCTATTTATTCTGAAAGCATGTGTTTATTCCATCTAAAGTTTGTATTTATCCTATATAGTTTATATTTATCTTGGAGATATAGAAAGTGAACTATTCCATCAACATTAATAGCAATTTAATGCGGACAGATAGAATAGACCACTTTTCATCTTCTTATAATATATATAAGCTATGTGGGACAGATATAAATTTTGGATAGAATAAACATAAATTCTTTCAGAATAAATATAAATGAGTTCAAAATAAACAAAAATGCTCTAGAATAAGTATAAACTCTATAATGATAAATAAAAACACTCCAAAATAAATATAAACTCAACCTCATCTCCATCCTATCCACATTAATGGCTTTAAAAGAAAAATAACTCCAAACGACTGGAAAAGTGGCCGTTAACTTTTATTTTATTTTATGAAAATTTGTATAGATTGAGGGCATCAGACGGTGGGGAACTCAATTAGATTTAGCTTCAAATCCAATCGACATTATTCTAGTCTCCCCCCCCCACACACAGACGCATACATACATAGAAAGATAGATCTTGCTACTCTCTAAAGGAGAGGTCTATACTCTTCTTAGATTCAAAATCAATAATTGGGTATGATAATATAAGATGTACTATATTGATCATAAAAATCAAAAGTCATATTTTTTGTGGTCTCCAACATATCCATCAAGTAGGCACAAAATGAACAGCTAATATGATATGAGAACATATTTTGCTACGATCTAAGCATGAAAAAATATCAATTTTTATTTCTCTCTTATTTATTTATTTTTTTAAAGAAGGTTCAACTTGCTTGAGATATGGATGAGATGGGTTTAAAAAGAGTCTAATTAGTTTATGTTTAGATAAATACATGTTGATAAAAGTTTATAAGAGATAGAGATGTAGAAATAAATGGAAGTGTTCATGATTGTGTATCTAACTTGTAATTATATTTTCTTACATGTGTAATTGAAGAGAGAACTAAGAGTATTATGGTCATAAAATATGAACAATGTAATCTAAATTGCCAAAATTCCTCTCCTCACTTATTTAATAATACAATATGGATGTGAACATAGATGAAGTTGCTGCCTTAGCGGATGCTTTTATTAAGAATACCAAATGCTATAATGAATGGTGTTATAGGAGAAGGGCACCTTTGATTCTACATCGGTTATGAGTCAAGGAGGACTCTGATTATATGAAATGGAACATTCTTTTCCATATGAGGTATCTTTTAAAGGATAAAATTATGAGGCTCAAAATTACTAAGGCCTACTGAAGTCAGAGCCCACTAAGACCCAAAGACAATCAAAGTCAAAGCGGACAATATCTTATGCATGCGAGAGCAGAGACCGATCCAGCCATCGAGCCATCCAACCCCTGACTGTAATAGAAAGGTGCTGAGGAAGGGTTCCCCCTATGCACACAGTCTCCTTTGACTAGTGGGGTTACTATTGCACGAACAATATCTTACGTATGTGGAAGCAGAGATTGACCAGCCATCCAACCTCTGACCACAAAAAATGGTAATATGATAAGGTTCTGGTTAAAATTCCTACAAAGGGCTTGTTTAGATCCTTCTATAAGATTGGATTGAAAATTCTATAAGATTCATGATTTGGATCGTCAATTTAATTGTGGCCCTATATTAACCGAATGCTCCCTAGCCTAAATCCTATGGAAAGAAAGAAAAGACCTCCATGGGTCTTTGTTTCAATTCCCACCGCCTAATGGTTCAGATTTGAGTTAGATTTAGACAGGCTTTTAGAAAATACAAATTAGATGGACCAGTGGGTTTGATTCCTATAGAATTTTTAGCTAAATACCATGGGAATATCCAACAAGGGTTCTGGTTGTATCTTTCATGCAAAAAAATAATTCATGTTCTTTTATGACGATAATTGTTGGATGGCACAATAGATGCTCCAAGAGCTATGCATAGAGAAGATGTTGGGATGCTTTTAAAGCTGTGCATCAAAGCTATGTACGGTGCAATCCAATGATTGATGTTGCAAAAGAATATCAATTATTTTTTCACATGGAAGATACAAGCCGAACCCATCCAACAAAATGGTAAGAAAGAAAATAAAAAGTATTGCTAATTTAGTTATATGTGAGAGATCAGCTATTCTTGAGACAAAATCACACCAGTCTTGCATAACCAAAATGTAGTAATGCCATGCTACCTTAAAAATAGCTTACAACATTTTGTGATATTTATTTTGAATGCTAATAAAGATCTTGCAATATGTTTACCCTTAATCGTCAATCTGTTGTCATGGACACCAGCAAATGTTGAGAAACGTAAAGCCACTGTTATGACCCAGCCCATAAAGGCCCACAAAGCCCACAAAAAAAATGAAGAAGACTCCCGTAGGGAGTCTTCTTCCTCCCGACCGGCTCCTAATTGGAGTCAGAAAACATCATCGGGGAGGAGTCAAACTCCTCCCCTCCAGCCTTATTTAAAGGAGAGACCTCTTCTCCCTTCCTCCCATTAAAAAATCGAGGGCAAAATGATGAGGATCGCCAGAGTTTTCCCTTGGAAGCCCTTCACCGTGCTTGCATTAATTTCTTGCTGGAGAGGTCACCGGAGCTCGAGGTAAGCTCAGCTCCTCTTCCTCCCTTCTCCCCCTTCCTTTTCTTGCCTGTGTGCATGATCGTCGGTGATCAGGTTCGCCAAATTTTGTTGGAAAAAATATCCCCTATTTTCCACCCCTCTTTTCTTTGGTTTTTCGGCATCGGTGGTCACCGCCGACCGTCGATTTGGGTTCTCCAAGTTTCGATGACATAGTCCTCATGCCACTGGCCATCGCGCACTGGCTGCGACCTCTGATCGGCCGAACAAGGGAGGGACCTCATGGTCCTCTATTTTGCCCAAAAGAGACCATGGGAAGAAGAAGAAGTGGAAAAGAAAAGAAAATGAAAATGAAAATGAAAAGAAAATGAAAATGAAAAGAAAATGAAAAAGAAAAAAAGAAGAAAAAAAAAGGGAAAAAAAGAGAAAGAAGAGAGAGAATTTTCTCTCTCCTCTCTCTCCCTCTTTTCTCTTTCTTCTCCTCTTTCTAAAATTTCTCTTTCTCTCTTTAGTCTCTCTCTCAACTTTTCCTCTCTAATTTCTCTCTCTAAAATTTTTTCACTCTAAGTTATTTCTCTCTCCTAAAATTTTTTAGAATTTTGAAAAAAATGATGTTGAATTTAAATAATCTTAGTGATGAATTTTGATCTGTAATTGTCGAACGGTATACCAGCACCCACCTTGATCAGATCAAATACTTTTAGATTTTATTTCCCATGATTTTATTGAATTATCCATATGATAATTTTAGCATGATTTGATCTGATCGATCGAATTTGTTGAACCATATCATTTGATTAGTCTAGATGAATTTCTCTCTCTAGAATTTTATCTCTCTAGAAGTTTATCTTTTTGAAATTTATCAAGAAAAAGAATTTTATTTGGATGAGTTTGAGTGATGATGAGTTTGAACGATTCTAGTGGAAGCATCCTGATCTATGATTGTCAGGTAGTATGCCAGCATTTTGATCAGACCATGAACCATTAGATTTGATCATCCATGATCCGATTTAACCATGACTTGATTAGATCATTTTGATTTCACCAATCAAGATGTTGGACTGTGGCACCTGATCAATTTGAATTGTACCTCATGAATTCTCTCTCCTTTGATTTTCTCTCTCTACTTGATTGATGAACTCAATAAAGAAATCTCGATCCTATCACTTTGAAAATCTGATTTGATCTGATAGTCAAACTTTTGACCATCTATATCTTAATAAGATTTTGACCAAATGAAATTAGTTGATCAGACCCATCTGGATGATAGGATATGGGTGTCCATAAATTATATCTTTCTTAATTGTTTATGTCCTTTTTAATTATTGAAATAGATCCTATATAGGATTGTAGATGTTTGATCATGGGATACCATGATATGAACTATGAACTGAAGATTTTGAGAAAAAAATTTATAGAATTACGAGAATTTATTGGAATACGTTTGAGGTAAGTAATGCTTCACTTTTTCTAAATTTATCGATAATTATAATATATTTTTTTGATATGATTTATGAAATGATGCATGAATTGGATGAATGATATTTTGTTATAAAAATATCTTATTTAAAATGTTATGATGAAGCATGATTGAACATATTGATTTTATGATGTATTATATTGATTGATTTTGATACTACATAATCATATATTTTCTTATCAAAATTAGAATATAAAACATGATTTATGAAGAATTTTGATATAAGAATAATATGAATTGACAATCTGACTATGTAAAGGATCCCATCAATGGGGGCATATATGTTGGCAATTGATTTGTCATGAGGATCTATGTTGCCAGCGAGACCAGCGACATATCATCGGTGAGATCAGTAAGAAATCGCCAGCGAGACCAGCAGTTTCAAAGGACTTTATTATCAGATGATTCCTAACTCACCGTAAGAAGTATGTGGTATTATGATCCTACCACAAAGAAAATGTGGTCATAGTTCATGGTTGATGAAAAGAACTTAAGAATGAAAGATGTTGAAATCTTGAAAGAAACTTAAATTTTTGAAAAAAAATAAATTTAGCATGAATTACATTACATAATTGAAATTGATTTCGAATTTATGAACTCTATATGCTTATTTTCGATGATTGATTATTTACTTTAATGCTTCATGAAATCTATTGGAGGTGTTCATTGCTTACTGGGCTGTCTAACTCATTATCTTCTTTTTACTATTTTTATAGATATTGAAAAAATTAAGATAATGCAAGATATGAACAGAAGAGTGATGAGAAGCACAACCTCCATACTTTTATTTTAGATTGAAAGTCTTATTGAATTTGATGTAAGGTGTATTGAACATTGTTGAATTTATTGACATATTAAATATAAAATTTGGATTGTCATATTTTGGATTTAAGTTATTGACTAATTATTCTACTGTTGCTTTATGATAGCATGATAAGATGCCTTGCATGCTTGTGGGAAGAGTTTTCTATGAGTATGCGATGATTGCCATGACCTTCAGCTCATAATCTTAGGTTGGGGACATAATAATTAAAGTAGTATTAGAGCATAAGTGGATAAATTATGAAACAAAGAATCAAATATATAATGAGTGCAACTAGATAGACACTAGGATCATTATGGTGTAGATCTATGATGATGTATTATGAAAAATTTTTATGATTTTTGGTTAAACATCAAGATTATGTATGAAAGGACCGCAAGAGATTATGACATGTAGAGTTTGAAATAAGATGGATGATTCATAGATCATGATATGATTAGTTAGATTTTTGATCGAAAGTAATTGCAAAAAGATTGACATAAAATTTTATTATGTATTATGGTTATTAATTTGATTATTGATTATTCAAGTGAATCGTAAGCTCAAATTCGATACGAGAATAATACTATGATATTACTCCTAGATGAGAAGTTGACTATTATTGGCAAGATAAAGATTTGATGAAAAAAAATATTATTCCAGGATGGACTAAGAAAGTCTTTTATGATACTTGATTTGAAATATTTATCGAAATTGAACTTGATATATGAATCATGTATAAAGTGGTATATTAAGATGAATACATATTTGGAGGTATTGCAAAGAAGTTTATCCTTATTGATGAAATTGATTATAAGATTGTAGGATATTTATTGTGCAAGAATCTTTAATTATCATCCTTGGATCTAAATAATAGATCTTATTTGTGTCTTTTGGAGACTACATGATGTGTATGAAATTTTAATTTAAAGATTTTGTATCTATATTAATCAAGGGATTTTCTGATGTTGTTGTTGAGATTATTAAAGAAAAACTACTATCTTTAGACTAAAAGAAAAGATCCAATTTATATTTATTCAAGATTATGGGACCCATGTGAATTTGCAATTTAAAATTTTTTGATTTAAGAATTGGCATGGAGTTCCTTTACTTTTGTTAATGAGGTCCCTAATTGAATCTACTATTAAATAGAGATTTGATTTTTGAAGCTTGTATGATTGTTATAAAAGGATACTTGATAGATAATAAGAATTTTGATGATAGAAATTTTAGAAAAGATAATGATTTGAAATTCTTATATGTTCTGATTATATCCTAATTTGGTGAAGCATCGAAAGATTTTCTTATTGATTTCACTATAAGATTTTGATTTGGAATTGTCTAATTGAATTGATATGAGAATTAAGATTTGACTCATATTGATTATAGTAGACTTATACGATGGTATTGAATGTAATATTAGACTCAAGGGTTAATCAAGATTATTATACACTAGCAAAAATAGGAATGAGAATTAGAAGTTAATCTTTGGCTTCAACTGAAATTTAAATTTTTAGATCTTTTCCATTGATAAGATAAAGAAATAATTTGATCAAAATTTTTTTGGTGAACCTAAAAAATTTTGATTGTTAGAATAGAGTGCACAGCGGAAGTATGATGATCTGAATTATTTTGAGTAAGTCAGGAATGTTGACTCTTTGAGTTAAAGAATTATGATAGATGATATGATTTGATACAAAAAATTTATTGATATTAAAAAAAATAATATTTTAAAATTTTAGATTATTTTAGATATCTTTAATGTGATTTTTAAAAGTAGTGCTTCCACCTACTATGCTACAAAAATATTTAGCATCCTAATTCTAAGATGAGTGGATCCTTGATTTTTTATTTTAGATTTAGAATATTTAGAGATAAATTTTTTTGATCCTAGAATTGAATAATTCTCTATTTATTAGAAAAAATTTGAGATTATTTATCGAACATTAATTTTGATCTTAGATTCTTTTATACTCAAAAGTTTATCTATGGAGAATGTGGTAAAATTTGTTTATGATCTTGTAATAAATTGATTAAATCATGAGTAGTCAAGGATTTTCGATGAAAAATTTATATCCTTATCTAGATTGAGAGACTAATTTCGATGATCAAAAATAATGATCTTGATTCTAATCAATATTGATAATATTGATCTTTTCTTTATGAAATGATTTAATGATGAAGTTGCATAGAAAAATTAAAATATCAAAAGTTCGAAGATAAGATTAAAATAGTGAATCTCCAATCTTCGAAAGCATGAATGAGGGAAAATACTTTTCGAATCTCGATTGGTTTGGATATTATCATGTGACTCACATAAGTATGTTTTTCTATCTTATGATGGGTTGATTAATTAAGAGGGATTAGTATTTTGGTAAAAAAATAAAATTCTTATTTAGGAATTAAGATATTGATTTTCTTCTATCTACAAAAGATAGGCTTGATTTGGATCTAGTCATGAGGTATTGAATATTATTTTTATAGGAAATGAGATCATGATTTTGAAATTTTCAAATATTAAAAATTTTTGAGATGTTGATTTTGATAATAAGAAAATGAATGGTTCTATTTCAGATCAACACTTGACGTATTGACCTTTTCCTTATGAAATAATTTAAGAATGAATTTGTATCAAGATTACAATATTGAAATATTTATGGGTGAGATTTTTACCATAAATTCCAAGTAAAAAATTATGAAGACTTAAGCAAGAAAAATTTCGAGGATGAAATTTTTTTTAGAGGAGAAGAATATTATGGCCCAACCCATAAAGGCCCACAAAGCCCACAAAAAAAATGAAGAAGACTCCCATAGGGAGTCTTCTTCCTCCCTACCGGCTCCTAATCGGAGTCAGAAAACATCATTGGGGATGAATCAAACTCCTCCCCTCCAGCCTTATTTAAAGGGGAGACCTCTTCTTCCTTTCTCCCGCTAAGAAATCGAGGGCAAAATGGTGAGGAACGCCAACATTTTTCCACAGAAGCCCTTCACCATGCTTGCATCAATTTCTTGCCAGAGAGGTCACCAGAGCTCAAGGTAAGCCCGGCTCCTCTTCCTCCCTTCTCCCCCTTCCTTCCCTAGCCTGTGTGCACGATTGCCGGCGATCGGGTTTGCTGGATTTTGTTGGTGTTTTCCACCCCTCTTTTCTTTGGTTTTTCGATGTCGGTGGTCACTGCCGACCGTCGATTTGGGTTCTCCAGACTGTGGTGACGTAGTCCTTCTGCTGTTGGCCACCACCATGCCAACTGCAGCCTCTGACAAGTCAAACAAGGAAGGGACCTCATGGTCCCTTGTTTTGCCCAAAAGAGACCACAAGAAGAAGAAGGAAAAAGAAAAAGAAAAGAAAAAGAAAAAGAAAAGAAAAAGAAAAAGAAAAAAAAAGAAGAAAAAAAAGAAAAAAAAGAGAAAGAAGAAAGAGGATTTTCTCTCTCCTCTCTATCTCCCTCTTTTCTCTCTCTTCTCCTCTCTCTAAAATTTTTCTTTCTCTCTCTAGTCTTTCTCTCCACTTTCTCCTCTAATTTCTCTCTCTATAATTTTCTCTCTCTAGATTATTTTTCTCTTCTAAAATTTTCTAGAATTTTGAGAAAAATGATATTGAATTTAAATAATCTTAGTGATGAATTTTGATCTGTGATTGCCGAATGGTACACCAACACCCACCTAGATCAGATCAAATACTTTTAGATTTTATTTCTCATGATTTTATTAAATTATTCATATAATAATTTTAGCATGATTGGATCTGATTGATCGAATTTGTTGAACAATATCATTTGATTAGTCTAGATAAATTTCTCTCTCTAAAATTTTATCTCTCTAGAAGTTTATCTTTTTAAAATTTATCAAGAAAAAAAATTTTATTTTGATGAGTTTGAGTGATGATGAGTTTGAACGATTCTAATGGAAGCATCCTGATCCATCATTGTCAGGTAGTATGCCAGCACCTTGATCAGACCATAAACCATTAGATTTGATCATCCATGATCTTGATTTAATCATGACTTGATTAGATTATTTTGATTTCACCAATCGAGATGTTGGACTGTGGCACATGATCAATTTGGATTGTACCTCATGAATTTTTTCTCTTCTGATTTTCTCTCTCTACTTGATTGATGAACTCAATGAAGGAATCTCGATCCTATCACTTTGAAAATTTGGTTTGATCCGGTAGTCAAACTTTTGACCATCTACATCCTAATTGAATTTTGACCAAATGAAATTAGATAATTGGACCTATCTAGATGATAGAATACGAGTGTCCATAAATTCTATCTTTCTTAACTATTTATATTCTTTTTAATTATTGAAATTGATCCAGTATAAGATTGTGGATGTTTGATCATGGGATACTGCGATATGAACTATGAACCAAAGATTTTGAGAAAAAAATTTATAAAATTATATGGATTTATTGGAATGCATTCGAGATAAGTAATGCTTCATTTTTTCTAGATTTATCCATAAATTATAATATATTTTTCTGACATAATTTGTGAAACGATGCATGAATTGCATGAATGATATTTTGTTATAAAAATATTTTATTTGAAATATTATGATGAAGCATGATTGAACATATTGATTTCATGATGCATTATATTGATTGATTTTGATACTACATGATTATATATTTTCTTATCAAAATTAGAACATAAAACATGATTTATGAAAAATTTTGATATAAGAATAATATGAATTGACAACCTGACTATGTAAAGGATCCCACAAATGGGGGCATATATGTTGGCAATTGATTTATTGTGAGGATTTATGGCCAGTGAGACCAGCACATGTCGCCAGCGAGACCAGTGATAAACCGTCAGTGAGACCAGTAGTTTCAAAAAATTTTGCTATCAGATGATTCATAGCTCACCACAAGAAGATATACGGTATTATGATCCTACCATAGAGAAAATATGGTCATAGTTCATGGTTGATGAAAAGAACTTAAGAATAAAAAAATTAAAATCTTGAAAGAAACTTGAATTTTTGAAAAAAAAATAAATTTAACATGAATTATATTGCATAATTGAAATTGATTTTGAATTGATGAACTCTATATACTTATTTTCTATGAATGATTATTTACTTTAATGCTTGATGAAATCTATTGGAGATGATCATTGCCTACTGGGTTGTCTAGTTCATTATCTCCTATTTTACAATTTTTACAGGTATTGAAAAAATTAAGATGATGCAAGATATGAACGAAAGAGTGATGAGAAGCACAACCTCCATACTTTTATTTTAGATTGAAAGTCTTATTGAATTTGATGTAAGGTGTATTGAACATTGTTGAATTTATTGACATATTAAATATAAAATTTGGATTGTTATATTTTGGATTTAAGTAATTGACTAATTATTCTGCTGTTGCTTTATGATAGCATGATAAGATGCCTTGCATGCTTGTGGGAAGAGTTTTCTATGAGTATGCAGTGATTGCCGTGACCTTCGGCTCAACTTTTCTCAGGAAACACTTCACCTCTAAAATTTCAAAAATATTCATTTAGCTTCCTAAAATTTACTTCAGTGTGTCAAAGTAATACTTCACCGCATCAAGAAATATACATATACATCTATCAAATTGGTGCCTGTATATGGATAGATCAAGATACGAAACAGATATGTACAGATGCTACTCAATCCTCTTTCACCCCTAAATGTAATACTTCATGGGTTTTTTGATGCACCACCTAGGAAGGCCATGTGGCTGCAACCAGATCAAAGATGCGGCTATGGCATTACGTCAAACATATATATCCATCATGGAGAGGAAGAAGCCAAGGGTACAAATTGGATAAAAATAAGAAGGATACTAGGGCTGCAAATGGGTGGGTTTGGACAGTGGCATGCTTGACCTGCGTTCATGTATAGGTCTTGATAATAGACACTGGCCCAATCCAATAAATGATTGGGTTGAGCTAGGTTGGGTCTATGGAAAATATTTTAGACTATATAGGGTCATTTGGATTTGGTGAGGATCATATATGACACGATCTAATCCAAAATATTTGGCTCTAAGTAGGATTTGGTTTGGGTCTAAATCTATGTTTGTTCAGTAACAAGATTCCATGAAAAAAAATGTGTCCTACTTCTGAATTAAATTGAATTTTAACTGTCATAAAATCATTTGCTAATATGGTCAAAACTCCATGAAGTAATGCCAATTTGGAGCTAAAATCTATTTCAAGAGGTTAATAACCTCAAGAGCTGACATTTCTTAATGTAGTAATTGGTTTGAGTATTTATCTCTTAATAGAGGTAAAGAAGAAATGACTTGGAATAGTTTCTTTTGATCAAGTTTAGGTTACGTTAGGCTAACCTAGTCACAAGAAGCTCCAAAATGGACCTATATAATGTACAGATTGGGTGATGGGTCTAATATTTGAATCCAATCTAGCCCCGTGGATCTTCAAAAATGGGTTGGGTCGGGCCTAAATGGGTTGGGTCACTAATCTCGATTCATTTGCAGCCTTTAGGGAAGTGTGTCACTTCAAGTTGGGAAGAGGTGCTTCTTTGCACATAATTGGTGGGAGATTGAAGGCAATTTTGGATTCAATAGTGGGTACGATAAACTTCAACTAAGAAGGTGACAGTTGCATTTGGGCTGCGGAAGACTGCTGCACCAAATCCATACTAGTTATTAATGAATCTGGGAATGAAAAATTCTTTGTGCACTGCGGGTAGTGTAAAAATTTGATGTGGAGTGCACCATCTTGCCAATTGGTCCACAAAACCACCACTTTCCAATATACATTTAATGTCTGCAGTTCTACCTTTTTGCTTAAAATTTTGAATGATGAAAATGCCCCTCCTTTTTGAAAAAATTATGACATCCTACATCATATTATGACAAGGGCTGAAAACGATTCGGTCGGTTCAGTTTTAAGTGATTTTTTAAAATCAAATTGATATTTCTGTTTAAGAGGTTCCTAAAACCAAATATTTGACTAAACATAATCGGTTTCTTCAGTTTAGTTTTGTATCGGTTCGGTTTGTTCATGTAGCTTTCTCAAGTATTTGAATGGTTTGAATAGTTTTTCAATTAAAGTGGGTCGATCGATTTGATTTTTATTTTTTATTCCTCTATTATGATTCATAATCAAGTCAAATTTGATCTAAGTTGGATGAAATCAAGTCAAATTAATATTTTAAATTCTTAATTCATATAAAGTACATAGTCCAACTTTGAATATACATGTAACATCAGTATATATATAAATATATGAAGTATGTAATATATGTGTATATATAAATATATAAAATGATGATATTTTAATTTTGGTTTGTCGGTTCGGTTCAGATTTAGTGGATCACATAAATCAATAACCAAATCAAAACATTGGTTTTTCTATTTTATTCAATCAAATCAACCAGTTAAAATGCCAAACCATCATATTTGGTTCAATTTGGATCGAGTTGGATGTTTTAGGTTGTTTAATCAAAATTTTTTACCCCTCTAATTATGATATCCTGCATCAAATTATGACTTCCTACACGTAGAATGTCATATCACGGCCCAGGATGTCATAATATAGGAGACGCATTTTTATCCAACCACTTTTCAACGTACATTTAATGCATGTAGTTTTTTTTTTGTTTGAAATTTTGAATGACAAAAATACCCTCCTCTTTAAAAAAATTATGACATGTTGTGGCATATTATGACATCTTGTGTCAAATTATGATTTTTTGCACGTAGAATATCAAATATGACCCATGATGTCATAACATAAAAGGAATATTTTTATCCAACTACTTTTCAATAGATATTTAATGCCTACAGTTTCACTTTTTCATTTAAAAATTTTGAATGATGTAAATACTCTTGCTCTTTAAAAAAAATTATGACATCCTGTAATATATTATGACATCCTATATCAAATTATAACTTCCTATACACAAGTAGAATATTATAATATGGATATAAGATGTCATAATTTTTTTCAAAGAGTAGAGATATTTTCATTATTCAAAATCTCAAATAAAAAAATAAAACTAGAGACATTAAATATATGTTAAAAACTGGTGGCTACATAAACCAATCACAAAAAATGATGTGCTCTGCATTGAATTTTCTACATCACATGCGGTGCACAAAGAATCTCATCTAAGAATATAAAAGGGTTGTCACAATGCCAGATGTTCGGTAGTGTTGTTGTGTGGCTGATTCCACCAGTTTGTAGAAGAATTCTTCTCTTGCAAGAATTATCAACGAATAGATTTTTTCTAGAAGATAGAACTGAAAATAGATTGGTTATGGATTAGATATTATATCCATATATATATATATTAATTTTATTTAATGAATATAGATATTAATTAGATATAAATATTTATATCTTTATTTTAAATAGATATAGATACAAATTGGATTCTAGAAATATGGATATAAATATAAATATAAACCAGATGATTAAACTTTATGACTACAGAATCAAAGATATTACTAAATAGATGATGGTTCAAATTAATAACATTTTAATATAATTATTTATTTTTTTAAAAATTTATAAATACTATATAAAATTAAGTAAAATTATAAATAAAATCAGATATTGGAATATGAATCAAAAAATTGTTTATCCTTATCAATATCCATTTTTCTTTAACAGATATAGATATGGATATTAATTGAATGAACTTATATCTACATCTAGATAGATTTAGATATGAGAACAAATTTGGATAGATATTATCTGATTCACTTTCACCCTCAATAGAAGACCACCAATGATCCTCAACTCAAATATCAATGAGAATAAAAAGATAAGATATCAAAAGTTGATTAAAGTAATAATTTTCTCAATGACACATACCAAGAGCGAATTTCACTGAAACAAGCAAATATTTTGCCCCACCATAACTCAATAAAAATAGTGTTACAATAAAAGAAATCATTAAACTAGACAGTAGTGGACAATACAAAAACTCCAATTGCTAATGACATACAACACCCTGTGAAACAAAGAGCTACTCAATTCAACCGTAGAAACCTAAATGCAGATCACTTAGCTTATAGGATAAGTTAGGAACAAGTTTGACAACTTCAGCTGCTTCAATGCCATATCTTGCTCTGAAGCCACCTCATCAAGTAGAGCCAGGTTCTGGTCGGTTAGAAGCCCCTGAGGCTCACATTGTGTGAGGCTTCGAGCGAACTGACCCTCAGTTAAGATGCATTGATATCATCATCTGGGGACTTCCTAGTGTCATTAGGTACAGAGGGTATAGAGGCAAATCAGGTTTCTGCTTTAAAGGAGGTAGTTGCAAGAGTCATCTTTGGCGTTGCAGAAATGTCGATCCCTTGGCTGCTACTGTAAGCCACCTCAGCATGCGAGCTCAGAATCTAGATGGTAGCTGCTGGAAAAAAGACAGATGTAGCCTCTAACTTTGGCTTCTTGCTCTTCTGCTCCATTTGGTAGCCTGGTAAAAAACTGCCAACTACAACCTATTGCAGAACAAGGGGAAAGCCAATAATTCATTTGAATTAAATACTTGCTAGCTGGATCGATGTAATTTTAAGTTGCAGAGGCTTTTTCAAAGGCCAATTTGAAACTCACAATAAAATCATGATATCCAAATTATTATAACTAACTAATATGTTGTGTGATTAAGTAGAATTGAATATGTTGTATGCCAATAAGGCTCTGTGCCCCTTGTAAATGATTCATGATTCTAAATTTCTATATGAATGATGAACAGGAAGGCTTTTACAGAGAAGAAAGGTATATTTTTTCTACCTGCAATGATGTAAATAATTTCACATAACTATGCATGTCTAAGTGCCATTTCAGAAGTTACTGGGAGAACTCCTGGACTTGAGATGGAATAATATCTAAACCATGCATCAAATTTGAAAGGAGGATGATAAGGACATGCCTCTTGAATTGGGTCCATCAAACAACACTATCAGAGGCCTGCTACAAAAATTAGATAAAATTATTAAAAAAACATATTCTTTGGGTTACAGAGGTAAAGACTAAAGTACACCTACAAGTGTTAGAAAATCTAGTCTAACATGAAAACCTTCAACACAAGGTGAAGAAGGATCCTTTTGTACACAAATTATGCATTTATCAGTCATAGACGAAGCCTGTCTATATGAAAGAAAAGAAATTGGTAATGTTAACATTTTCTGCTACAGGGGTCCCTATATTTGTATTTGAATGCCATATCACTACCAGGTCACCTTATAATTAAAAATTACGTAGATTTTTAGATGTACACTTACTTTGGAGTTGCTGGTGGATAATTCTCTGTTGGGTGAAGCACCTCAGTCAAAGGAGTTTACTACACTAAGCATTCAGAATTTATTTCTCATATTTCATTTAATATAAACATGGATAACAAATCATAGTAGATATGCTATAGGATTTTAAATACCTGGTATGGAGTTAACAATTTCATGGCTATTGATATGAACCAAGATTGGTGCTTGCAAGATGACTGGGCATGACATGCAGCAATCCAAAATTCAATATAGGCAACAATATTAAGCACATGTATCACCCAAAAATGGTTAACACCATCATAGTGTGCAATACAATTCATAAACAAATAGAAGAAAACACCTTTAAATATTTAAAAGAATGCATAAGTTGGAGACACCTCTAACGGAATTATCTTTCCAAAAGGAAAGGGCATAATTACAAACCTCATAAGTTAATATATCTCCAGAGAAATCAGGCTGATGAAGCATCACATTGGAAATTATACCATTAGCAGACAACATACAAATTGCTCAAGGCCCTTGTTGAGAAAAAGATATGATATTCATAGTAACATCCTTTTAAGAAAAAAGAGGCAAATTACTTCAGATAAGGATAACTTTAAAAACTGGCAAAAAAAATAAAAAAAATGTTATTGCATATATGCAATAACTGCTTTTACATCACCAACTACTTTCAATAATAAGGAACTTAAGCCCTAGGATTACCTTCTGTATGTTCTGATATAAGTAGAACTCAATATTCATCAATCATCAGGTCGAATATTAAGAACATTTAGGAGCAACTAGTAAAAGCTTGTAGAAGCTTATGCTTGATAAGCACCTGTATAAATGAAAACTAATTAAAATTTGTTATAGCATATCATTCCTTTCAAACTTAAACAAGCAAACTTAAACTTAACTTAATTTAATCTTTCCTATTTTGATTTCAAGCTGCCAATTATCTTAATATTGAGAGTCTGTAGAATCTAGATTGTCAAAAATTTGCTAGCACGATAAGGGGAAAGAGTAATGAGAGATTTGCAGGACCTTCAATGTTGAGAATAACTTTAGCCATATCGAAGAGAAAAAAGTTCAGAAAAACTCATGGAGCTTTTAGAGAGGTTTTAAAGCTCTTGAATAACTCATGAAATTGATGTGGACATTACTTGTTAATTTTTATGTGGGCAGATAACAAAGTAATCTTTACCTTTTAATTTCAAGGAATATTTCTCTATATTAGACAGTAGATAGAATCTACATGCTATAACAAATAATCAAAATTAGCTTGCATGTGGGAACATTTTCTTGTTTACTTTGTTTATATAGCTTATGATCTAGGCATGGATTTCATTTTTTGCAATATCAACCATGACTTGATATTTAGAATGTGACTTTGTTTCATTTTTATCATTGTTTCTTCACAGTATTTATGAAAATATAAAACAACCTAAGAATAGCATTGAGCTCATTTGGAGAGTATTCTGTGGGATAATTTGCTCTCGGAACCATGCAAGATTGAGAAAGATTAAAGCAAAAAAAAAAAAAAAACAGAAAAGAAAAGTCATGTTACCAATTGCTATATAATATCTAGAAAACTCCCCAAATGATAAGATAATTAACATTTCTGAAAATTTGCAAATCCAAATCTGAATACAATTGTTGTATATGGAACATACTCTTGGATAAGTATCGATAAATAGACAGTCACATACATACATACATGCATACATACATACATACATATATACATAATACATATATATATGTATATGTACACACACACAATATATATATATATATATATATATAATATATATATATATATATATATATATAATATATATATATATTGTATGTATGCATGTGTATGTATGAATAGATAATATTATACATATGTAGCAACTTATGTATGTATAATTAAAGTAGTCATAATGCGAACACTTAACCATATATATTATCAATTAATTACCAAATCATTAGGACTCCATAAGCAATGCATCATATAGATTTAAGCATTCAACCAACTACCAAATATGTAATGTAATTAGATTTAAGTATATCAAAATTCATATCTGAAGACTGTAAAATACAGTTCATTCCAATCAGTTCTTTCATCCCATCCTAGCATCTCTAGGCTCATATAACCATGCATAGGTCAACAAGAACATAGGACAGCTAGGTCGGGTTCAGGTCTGGTTCTCGTGGCTGGGCCTGGCCTATGATGGCCTGATCCGCTGCACCAGGCACCAGCTCCCGATCAGAAAAAAAAAAAAAGGCTGGAGGAAGACTCCCATCGGGAGTCTTCATCTCGAAGGACTCCTAAGCCAGGCCGGACTCGGGCGGAACTCCAAGAAGCCCTCTATAAAAGGAACCTCTCCCCTCCAAGGCACTCCACCATGAGTAATCCATCTTCTTCCATCTTGAGCTACCTGATTCCCAGCATTCCTCTTCTTTCAAGGCGTTGAACCATCGCTGCCGGTTGAGAAACTCTCCAAAAATCGCCTTTCCCCTGTTATTTTTTATTTTTTCCCCTTCTTCCGGCAACCTACGTCGCCGGCGTTCGTCGCGAAGGGCCTCAGCCCACCCCTGCATCAGCCTCTGGCCGAAGACGGAGCCCCAGCCGCCGGCGAGCTAGCTGGGACCCGAAAACGACCGTGCAAAGCGGTTGAGAAACTCGCCAAAAATCGCCTTTCCCCTGTTATTTTTGAATTTTTCCCCTTCTTCCGGCAACCTACGTCGCCGGCGTTCGTCGCGAAGGGCCTCAGCCCACCCCTGCATCAGCCTCTGGCCGAAGACGGAGCCCCAGCCGCCGGCGAGATAGCTGGGACCCAAAAACGACCGTGCAAGGGTGTTCGGTCCTGTTTTCTGAGCTGGTTTTCGCCTCGTCCAGCCTGCCCAGATTGGTGCAGGGACAGGATCTTGATCGGGCTTCGCCCAGCTTTGCACGCTCTTCTTCAATCTTTTATGATACTAAAAGAAGATATTGACAAAGATTTTGAAGCAGAGAGATACGAGGTAGCTCCTAATACCTAAATCTTTTAAGCATCTATTTCTGAGGGAAATCAGATTTTTCAATCGAGATGGTAAAGAGTAGGAGTTTCAGTATTTGTACTATAAAATAAATATGTAAGGGGCCTATATGTTTACCATCTCCTCTCTTAGAGATGGACTGGATTTGTAAAGGAAAAGAGGTTGAAGCATGATGATATAATTGTTTTTTATAGGCTACAATATCTGTATTTTTTTTTACAGACATTAAGTACGAAAAGCATGCATATAATAGTAATTTCTTTTGACTCATACGGAAGAGGGAGAAGAATAGTAGTAACTACTCTTCTCTATGACTTAAAGAGAAGTTATTATTATATGTATTTTTTTTGTATTCAATGTCAATAAAAAAATAAGGATATTGCAGTCATCCGCACACTAGAAAATAACTATATCATCTGACTTTAATCTCTTTTTCTTTACAAATCCAATCTATCTCGTGGAGAGCAGACGACCTGCCATATGGTAAATATATTGGCCCTTTACAAGTTTATTTTTATAGAACAAGTATTGAAATTCCCACTCTTTGCCATCTCAAGCGAAAAATCTGATTTTGTTTAGAAATAGATGCTCAAAAGATTTAGGTATTAGGAGCTACCTCAATAAAATCAAGTTTAAACCACACAAATGGTGATGAGGGCACAGTCAAAGTCAAGGCCTCTGACAGTGATTGTTTACATTATTTTGAATCGGCTTCACAAAATAGCCAATGGATTTATGGAATAACTTGTAATAGAGTCATTTTGCTATCAATAAATGGCAATATGCATTTGAGCATTATGTGATCGCCAAACTTTTATAATACAAGTAGTTCTATCCATTCTTGCTAATTAGTCTTGGCACTCTTATTACCTAGATATAAATGACTAGAGATTTCAGAAGAATTTGTATTTTACAAGCTATCCTTGTTTTGTTTTTGAAGGAAAAGAATGAATGAAGGTCTTCAATGAGCTGAAATAATCTTGTATAGTTCAGTTCCATGCAAAATGTCTGATATGGGATTTGAACTAGCCCATTGAATTGCATAATTTGTTCATGATGAATGCATCATACAGTAATAACTTTTTTTTTGGAGTTTCAAAAACCCCTCTCTTGATGTGCGCAGCCGTTCCATGAGCGCTGCGCACGCGGGCGGCCATTCCATGAGTCATTTACGCACATACAGATTTCGCGCATGGCCGTTTTGAGCCTATAGAAAGGCCTCTATCCTTAGCTTTCCAAACTACCCTCGAAAGTTCTTCTTTTCCTCTTTCTAAAATCTCTCAACACACACACACACACACTGTCTCTCTCTCACTCATTTTTTTCCTCTTCATTTGATCATGTGGGCTGTTGATGGGTTTGATCAACGTCTGATCGAGATCGTGCCACTGACGGGTGTTGAAGTATTTGACTTTCGGATTGTACCTTGGAAGAGGATCTACAGCCCAAATCTTTGCATGAGAAGGGACCGAACTCTCCCTTAGGGCAGTGATTTAACCACCTTCCAATCCAGTTTCTATTTTTTTAGTTTGTCACATCAATATATATTGTTTCACATGCATCATGAGAAAGAAAATTTTTTTTCTTATATATATATCAATACATATATATATATATATATATATATGTATATATTATTTCATATAATTTTTATAGTAGTCTAAAGGAGACTACATAGATATTTTTATAGTGCATGCATATAATTTTATACTAAATATAATTGTTTGCACATAATTATGGTTTATGTTTCTTGTATATTTTATATTTATATTTTTTTAATTACCATAGCATCATTTCTATAGTTTTGTGTGGTGCAAAATTAATCAAAGATCCCCACAAAATTTGTATTGCTGCATGCTAAATTATTTCGATTCAACCTTAATAAATGTTATTAAGTGATACTAGTGAATAAAGCAAATTAAGCAAAGAATAATAAATTTTCTTCAAATTCCAATTTTCTCCTCTGAACCACACTTGGACCAAATGGCTACCCTTAGAGATGAAACCATTAGTCTTAAACCCGATAAATTTGATGGAACCAACTTTAGAAGGTGGATAAGCCAAAGAAAATTTTGGCTAACCACATTGAGGCTTTGGCCAATTATTGACCAATCCTCTACCTCCTCTAGTTCAACCACTCCTGACACCCTTGAAGAAGACTATCTTTGTAAAGGTAGAATTCTAAGTGCCCTTTCTGATTCACTTTATGATATTTATCCATCTACAAAGAGTGCAAAGGAATTATAGGATAACCTAGAGTCTGAATATGGTCTTTATAATGTTGGGGTTGAACGGTTCAACATCATATCATTTCTTAGATATGTTATGGTAGATGACAAATGTATAAATGACCAACTCCACCATTTCCAAGAATACCTTAGGAAGCTTCAAACCAATGGAACCATTCTCGCTGAAGAATTTAAGGTCTCAAGCCTTCTTGATAACATGCCTCCTTCTTGGGACAGCTTTGTCAAAGGTCAGCTCCATAAGCAAGAAGAGCTAATCCTAACTCAACTTCTAAATTCAATCAAAACAGAATACCAACATAAGTTTAAAACCCAGTAAACTAGAGTCCCAAATACCCAAGCTAACCTGACCCTTACCAATCCAAATCAAAACCTAGAGTTGAACCAAACCAACAACACCAGTCAAACCTACTAACCCTAAAGTTAATGTTATTTTCTCTAACCTTGATTGGTGGTTGGATTCAGGAGCTAATGTTCATATTTATTTTGACTGCTCGTGCTTCACTACTATTAAAGACTCAAGCAGAGGAGGTACAATCCTTAGGAATAATACAGTTGTCAGGATCAAGGGACAAGGATATTAATTTAAAGATGACTTTTGAAAAAGTTCTTACCCTGATGGATGCATTGTATGTTTTAGACTTTAGCAAGAACCTAGTTAGTGGATCTCAGCTGGTTCAGAGAGGATGTAAAATTATCCTTGATTGTAATAAAGTTGTAATAACTAAGAATAATGCTTTCATAGGAAAAGGATATGTAAGTGAAGGCTTATTCAAATTGAATGTAATAAATTATTTTATTAATAAAGCTAAGAATCAAGTTTATTTTGTGAATAAATCTAATCAAAATTTGTGGTATGATAGATTGGATCATGTATGCTTAGGAAAAGTCAAACATATGATGGATCTAAACCCAATTCTCAAATCAATCTTAGATACATTTAAGTGTGAAATATGTTCTAAATCTAAACAACCAAGAAAATCATTTAAATTAGTTGAAAGAAATTCTTCAATCTTGGAGTTAATATATAATGATATATGTGACTCTACCAAAATTACAACCCGTGGTGGCAATAGGAACATAGTAACCTTTATAGATGATTTTTTTGAGATACTGTTATTGTTACCTTATTAAGTTTAAGGATGAAACCTTCAATAAATTCAAAATTTATAAGAGTAAAGTAGAAAATCAACAAGAAAAAAAAATAAGATTCTTAGGACTGATGATAAAGGAGGAGAGTATACTTCAAATGATTTTTTCCTATTCTGTCAAGAACATAGAATAATTCATGAAGTACTCCTTACTCTCCATAGTCCAATGATATGGCTGAGCGTAAAAACTATACCCTCTTGGATATGATGAACACTATGTTGATTAGCTCAGGCCTACCTGAGAACTTATGGAGAGAAGCTCTTATGTCTTCTTGCTTCATCCCAAATAGGATCCCTATTAAGGATAATGGTTAGATCTCTTATGAATTTTGGAAAGACAGATCTCTTAAATTGAATATTCTCAAAGTGTGGGGGTGTCTAGCTTAGGTAAATATTTCAGAACCCAAAACAGAAAGCTAGGATCTAAAACTATAGATGCTATCTTTATAAGCTATGCCCAAAATAGTAATGCCTATAGGTTCTTAGTGATTAAATCAGATATTAGTGATATAAGTTATAATTCAATCCTTGAAGCTAGAGATGCTTCTTTTTTTGAGGATATATTTTTTTTAAGACTAAATTTCTAGATCCTTAGAATGTGAACCATCTTCTTTTAGATCTATAGAACTAGAACTTGAAACTAAAATTGAATTAAGAAGAAGTAAGAGAAATAGAATTGAAAGGAATTTTGGAAAAAAATTCTTTACATACCTTGTAGAGGGTGATTCTTACACATGATGATGCTATGTCATCATCAAATTCATCATATTAGAAGGAAGCCATAAATAGTGAAATTTAATAAATCCTAGAGAATAAAACTTAGATTTTATCAAATTTACCTCCAAAAAATAAAGCAAAAACCAAGAGAAAAGACCCTCCTCTCTATTTTTCACACCATGAACCATTCCCAAACTTCTACCACGTGAAGATCTCTCTTCTAGTATCTTACACACACAAAAAAAACCACAAAAGCCCCTTTTATAGGCATGTAAGGAGGTGGGGTGAAGAGTCCTAGTGATCCTGGACTCTTACGGGATTCTACCTCCCTTCATAATTTTACATCCCAAAATATATCAAAAGAATATGGGACGCCCCTTTCCATATTTTTTTATGATAGATCAGTTCTCCAACTAATCTCTCACAAAAAATATCCTCAAAATGTTGCACATATAAGGATAAAAAAATTATTGGCATGGAGAGGTTGATCTGCATGAGAACAAATTCTCCTGATAAGGAATATTTTGAAATTCAATTTTAAAATCTTTTTTTATCAAAATCAAATCAGATTTGGATGTGAGATAGATAAGGGAAGTATACTTTGGTGTGAAAAAATATTATACAAAATAATTTTGTGTGTGGAGATATATGGCGTGCAATCTGGGTTGGCGCAGGGAGAAGAGTCCTATTCCAATAAGGACTCTAAATTTCTTTATTTGAATCTAAATCAAATCACATCTGATTTAGCCCAAATAAAATATATGAAACTCAATATAATTAGTTCATAAATTTTTAATTAAATATCAATCAAATTAAAAATTGATTGAACTAAAATCCTGATCAAATCAGGGATAATTTTTTCTTAGTGATTAGGTCATCTCATAACCTAATCGGATCAAACCTAATTGAATCCAATTCAATTAGATTTTATTTAATCCACTTTGCTCAATCAAATTAAGCTAATTAGTAATCTAATTACTAATTAATTCTTCATTCATTCACTAACACTTGGTGAATAAATTTATTGTAATGTTTGCATAAGGTTAATCATCAATCGAATTGATGATTAAGCCCTTGAACGATTCTCAATCATTGATCAGCCACATGATCAGTTAGAAACTTCTTTTGAGTATGACCCCATAGGTTCGATCCTAAGCTGGTAGCATAGAAATATCTTCCTAAACCAATCGATGTAACCATCTAGCAAGGACGACCCGACGTCCAGATAGGTTAAATGAAAGTGAAGCAACATTCAAGTACCTATCGACATATAGTTACCGTATAATTCATCCCTTTGACCCTAATGCTCGAGGATCGTCAAGGATTTAACTATCAATCTTAGATAAGTCATTTATATTATATTTTAATCTTTTTCAAATCCATCACATGGATTATCCAGGTGCAGATTTTGCTAAATTGAAATACACTGATGCATATCTTCTGCTAATTCGGAGGGGTCAATCCCATCTTGACTCATGCAGCAACTTGACAAGTACTTGACTGTACCCAAAAAATTTCTATCACTAAATTAGAAACTCAGTTAGTCCAACATCAAAGTACAGTGAGTTGCTTGCAAGTCACCATGGTGATCTCAGATCGAAGGGACACTAATTTTCATACCCTTCACAAGCTACCCTTGATAATAGAGTGCTCTATAGTTGGTCACATTCAGTGATGATGTACTCCTATATTTCGCCTGTATATCATACCAGTATCTCTATACCATTTGGTTATGAGGAAAATCAATACATATGGTATACAACGACCTACACTTGATATCACTATCATCCTAGTAATAGCATATCATTTGGTCACGAACTAGTTTAAGGACTATGCGATAAATCTTCCTTTATCGATCAAAAAGTCCAAGGACTTCATCACAATATAGAAGTTCATTAGAAGATATAATCTTGTGATAAAAAATATCAAATAATTTTTATTATTTATCAATTCATATATATTTATAATTAGCACAATCGTCAAACGATTAGCTTTAGGACATAATTTTCAACAACTGTGACATAGTGACCTATTTTTATTCAGGAAGTAAGAAGTTAGCACCAAAAAAAAAAGGAGAAGAAAAGAGAGGAGGAAGAAAAAACTTATCTGGATCAGGGATGTTCTCATCCACTTCTACTCCCTTGTGGAGCTCTCCCTTCAATCTTTTTCAAGCTCGCTTCAAAAAGTATCCCATCAAAAGTGGCATTGGCATACTACAAAAAAAAACAAACTTTTAGCGACAGCTAACTACCACCGCTATAGTCATTTTACCATCATTAAAAATTTGATGAAAATATCCTCATCATTAATTATCATTATTAGTGATGATGAAATTACCATCATTAATAACAGTAATTAGCAATGATATTAGCAATAGAAAGCCATCACTAATAATTTTATTTTATTAATTAAAATATTAAAAAACTATTAGTGATGCCATAGTTGTCGCTACTGCCGTTGCTAATAGTTTTTAATTTTTTAAAATTTATAATTAAATATTTTAAAATATATTTTAATCATATTAACAAGTAATAATATTTTTTAAAACTTATTATAAATAAAATAATAATTATTTAGCATAATCATAAATATAAAATTAATTATATTATATTAAAAATATATATTATATAATTTTATAAATTTTTACTACTTTACAAGTATCAAAATTACATATATATATATATAAATCATTAAAGCTCCTCCTCATCATCCTCTACTCTTGTATGTCATTTCTAGTAGCTGGTGGATGAGAGCTGAATGTCCCAACAACCTATAAGAAAGAAAAATAAAGTATTATTAATAAATTTTGATACGAAAGTATATATATTGATACGAAGATGTATATTTCAATATACTACTTTGATTTTTAAATAGATTATTTCTACATATTTTATTCGATGATACAGAACTATAAACACTTCTGACCCATCGTTTGGATAGTTAGATTAAATTTTTTACATCTAGATCTCCTTTTCGAACTCAAACTTAACTATGTGAAGCTTCTAAATATAAAAATTTAAAATAAATAAAAAAAATTATTAATAGATTTATCTACTATGATGGTTGTGATAACGAGCCCAGCTGATTATGCAGATGCGAGTCTTGGAGAATCCAAATGACCGTATCGCTGATGGTGTCTCGTAAGCTCAGAGGTCCCTGGCTACAAAGCCTTTATACAACCTCCTCCACATGTGCATCAGCCCACGTCTGGGTCATTGAGCTCTAAGAAGAGTATCGAGCTACTGGAGGATCGAAGTTATGATCGAATCCTATAACTCTGCTCCTACTCACCCCTCTGATGGCTCTATAAATGTGCTGCAACATGTTCTAAACAAGAAAATATTATCTACAGCAAAAATAAGTGATACCAACGTAATATATAGAGCCAGTGAGGTCATAGCGAAAAAGAGACTATAGCAATCTATGAAGTCATTTCTTTTAATATCCATTAACTTTAGATCATCATCAGAAAAAATAAGTTGGCAATTATAAGTATATAGTAAGAAAAATTCATCAGCACCCATCAGCTTTAATACATCATATGGGAATAAAAAAAATAGATCATAGCAAATCTATGAAGCCATTCCCTTCAATATTCATCAGTCTAGATTATCATCAGAAAAAATAAAGAGGCAACCATAAGAATATAGCAAGCAAAATCCATCAGCACCCATCAGCTTTAACACATCATATAGAAATAAGAAAAAGAGGCCATAGCATATCTTGTGCCAAATGTATTACTTATTTAGCATACCTTGTGCCAAATGTATCGTAATCATGGGCAACCTTTGTCTTTGTTAGGCAGCTCACCTGACAGACCATACCAAAGAGAATTTGCAGCATCTATAATTGTAACAATTAAATAATTAGGTATTTATATCTACTATACCAAAAAAAGAACTACCAACAAGTAAAAAATATGAGGGGCTATTCTATTATTTTTAATATTATTTAACACAAATACTCCAAAGACACTTAACTTTAATTATTGTATTGCCTCCTAGCCCAACTTTTAAAATACCATACAATGGGAATAATAGAAATTAAATTATTATATGCCTAGAGTACCAATTCTAATACTTTTTCAATGTAAAATGGGAACTATTCATAAAATGAGAAAAAGATTCCTAAGACATGTGACACTAGGAAAAATTAAATACCTAACAAAATCAACATAAAAAAATAGGACTGAGAGATACCAGGAATCCATAATGCCATTACCAAAATCAAAAGCTTACAGCATGTACAAAACAAATTAACATGGCCTTTATGATATTAACATATTTAAGTCATGAACAATAAGTAGAACAGTTTATTGTTAAAGGAATTTTGCCTCAATTTCGAAGATATCTAATTTTTTCAAAGCAATTGAAAAGATTGCTTGAAGATCCTTAGCATCATCCTAGATCTTTGCACCATATAGTCCAACTAAAAAGAAGAATCTACACAAACATTAATGACTCAAAAGGATGGTACTTCTATATAAAACAATAGTGACTCATCAGGCCAATCTTGCCTGATTGCCTACCACCAATAAAAAAAATCTCTATCACCTATCTCCTTTGCATCAGCTTCGTATCTTTGAATGCAAATTCTCTCAAAGTAACACACAACCTCACAAAAGGTTAAGGAAGCACTGTGCACCTTTTCATGAAGATGAAATTCCTGGCCTTACCCCAACTTCTACACAATTATCAAACAAATCATATCAAGTTGTCGAGCTAACAACATAATCAAGAAAATGGTGAATTTTCTTGGTAAAGTCAAGTGCTTATACCTTTACAAATATGTTCCATAGCAACAACATTCAAATAAGCAGGCACAAAGGATGCAAACCCCACCTTGATGCAGAAATAAAAACAAAAAAGAAACGAAGAAAAGGGATTTGGGGGGGAGGCTATCACAGGCGAGTGGACCAGGGGGGAGGGGGCGGTGTGGTGAGGTGGGTATAGGCAATGCTAAAGAGGGGGGAGGGGAGGGGGTGGTAGCACTGTGCTTAGGGTCATGGGAGGGGGGAAGGGGGTAGGGCCGACGGAGGGGGGAGGGGGTGCCGATAAGGGGAGGGGAGGGGCGAGGGGAGAATAAGGAGGCAGTGGGGGGTCCAATCCAGTAAGGGGAGTAGTGGGGGGAGAAGGGGAGGCGATAGGGGGTTCAACTCGGCAAGGAGAGGGGTGCAGAATGAAAAGGGAAGCTGGATAGTGGGACACCAGTTTGAGAGGTGGATAGGAAGAAGGGGGGAGCTTGGGGAAGTAAGGAAACACCAGATCCAAGGCAGCTCCAATGGTGTGGGGGCTGGGGGGAGTTTAGGGGCTCTGGTGGTGGGGCAGGACTGGGGGGAGGTGGGTCGAGGCTTGAGGAGGTGGGAGGCAGTCGAGGATCTTGGAATCCGATGAATGGGTGCTCGAAGAGGCAGTCGGGGGCTCAGAGATGTGGGATCTGATAGTCGGAGGCTCGAAGAGGCGGTCAGTGGCTCAGGGCAGTGGGATTCGATGGTAGGGGAAAGAGGGGGACCGAAGGTGGGGAAAGAGAGGGTGGCAGCGGGATGAGCGAAAATGAAAAGTAAAAAATTAGTGGGGTGTTTTTAAGGTTAGTATTAGCGACGACAAAATGCCATCCCTAATAAAAACTTTTCATTTCTAATAATTCTACAATTAAATTAAAAAAATTAAAATTAGTTTCTATTAGTGATGCAACTTGCCATTGCTAAAAGTCAAAAATATCATTACTATTTTTTTTTGCGATGGAAAATATTTTGATCGTCATTTTTTGTTGGTAAAAAATATTGTTAACGATGGCTAATTGCCATCGCTAATAGCTGTCGATAAAACTATTTTTCTTATAGTGCACAGTCTTTCAATTATCGAAGACGTCACTGGAGGGCGGTGAAGCTAAGTCCCATCTTCGCACTACAGACACTCCAATGGAGTCTAATCCCATCTAAGTTGAACTGCTACTTCTTTCGATCAAAGGAGCGGGGAATGTAGTGGGCTTCAGAGGATAAGATTGAATCGAAGGGACTGATATGACCCCCACCTAAGCAAGGGTTGGAGGTGGTGCCTTCTTTTGACTCTTGCCTGAAGCCTTTAGCTTCTTCTGGGCATCGACGATGAACAAAGAGGGTGCCTTTCTCTTCTTCATTGCATCCTTCTTCAACTTTTTTAGCTCCTCAAGCCTCATTTTTGTAATAAAAAAAATCAGTATCTATTAAAAAAAAAGATCAAGCATTAGGAAGATTGGAGAAATGCTCACCTTTGGGATCGTCCGACTGATGCTAGTATTAAAGAGAGTCTGCCCTGGTAATAACTCCTTTAATGGAGAAATTTTGTATTCTCATAAAGTTGTGGAGTGCTCTAAGTCCTCATCCCCAAGGTGCAGGATTTGAAAGACAGAATCCCTCAGCCGATCCCAGAAGAAAGTCTCCATTCTTCAATGGAGGGCTCCAAAATAAAGAGGAACCAATCCTTTCAACCATGAATCAAAGATGGAGTCCCTTTTATCAAGGTGGGGACCTCTCTCGGAAGAGAGATGTATCATTAGTTATCCGTACGCCTCTTTATGGTATAGAAGGATCGAAAAAGAGAGATGGAAGGTGGGACTGTAGTCATGGAACAAAGAACAATGAAGTCAATGATGAAACTAAAAGAGTTCGGAATGACAGAGCAAAGAAAAATATTGAAGAAATGAAAGAGTTTAATGACAAAAGAATGAATGGATAACCTAAGTCTAGCCTTAAAAGCTTCTTCATCTAGGTCGATTTTATTAGAAGAGGGTTACCAATCCTACTGCTAGGGCTAGGGGGTTCTAGATTAAATGAAGTCGGGATCCCATATCGAGCAAGGATGAGATCCAGATCCTCCAGAATTAATTTGGATTTGATTGTGTCAAGAACAAAGGGCAGTACAATACCACACCCTTTATCTGAACCAATAGGAGCTTCTCCGAAGAGAAAGATGATTCAGAAGATCAGTCTTCATTGAGACTCCCAACACCAGCCATTAGAAGACATGCAAAAAATAGGAGAAGATGGATGCAGAAAAGGAAAGAAAAGGTGATCAGACCAAATAAATGAAAAAGAAATCAGGAAAAAGAAAAGAAAACCAACCTATGACTTCATAGGAGGTGGAGATGGTGAATCAAAAAGAAGCCGTCAGTGATCCAAGAAGATTGAGAGAGATGATTGGAAGGACTTTCAAATAGAGCTATCAAAACAGACCAGCTCGACTCATGGAGAGCCAGCCCTTCATGGACTAGGCCAAAAAAGCCCTTTTGATAAATAGGCCATCAAATAGACAGCCAAGCCCTAGCCCTTATAAGTGAAGGGCCTAAATGGGATGACCCTTATAACTCACAAAAAAAATTAAAATAATTTAAAATTATAAAAATTAAAGACCTCTCAAACATAATACATCATCAAATAAATAAATAATACCAATCACTACATCAAATTTTAAAATACCAAAAGCAAATATGAAATAACTCTAAAAAATTTATAATAATATTATAATCTCCATTCTCTATAAAAAAAAAAGGGTGTTACAAATTAAACTCTACAAAATCAAAGAAACCAATAAGTAATACATATTATTCAAATAACAGTGAGTCCAACAATTAAAATTCAGTCCCTATTCTCAATTAAAATATTTTACGTAATTTTTAATTTGAACATTAGAAAGAAAAAGATGGACGGTTTAATAAAAAGTTAGTCACATGACTGACTTTAATATTAAACCCTCTTTCTAACATTTAACATTTTGTATAATTATGTCACTTTTTTTAAAAATAAACGGGTTGGCCTGTGGCCTAGATGGGCCAGCCCTTCACGGGCTGGGCCATAAATGGGCTGGGCTAAAAAGTTCTTTTGTTAAATGGGATGCCAAAATATTAGCCCAGCCCTACTATTTTATGTGCCTAAATGGACCAGCCCGCAGGCCACGGCCCATTTTGACAGCTTTGCTCTCAGAGCAGGGAGGTGGATCGGAGAAGAAAGAAAAAGCTAGAGAAGATCCGAAAGCATGAGAAAGAGAAAATAAGGGATACGATCTCCTTTTATGGATGCAGAGGGGTAGAATGGTCTAATACCAAATCCTATCTGACTATCTGATGATTGACAATTGGTATGTCTCCATTGGCAAGCAGGGGATGTCAGCCGACTTATTAGTGATTTGCACTAGAAATATAGCATGCTACTTTTCGAATTCCACTAATTGCTCTACTTTTTATGGTCATAATTACCTACTAATGTGACCTTTTGTTTCACCCAAAAGTTGCAAATGCTGTTTCTATAGCAATGATAGCATATCTTCGGCTAATCAAAACTCATGTACTCCCTTCATCCACACTAAACTCAAGAGTAGGGGCATGTGTTGGGGCATAATTTGTCACCCAGGCCGAAGATATAAGCCACTGAAAAGGCATGTGATGAAGTATATAGAGCCGATACCACAGCACTATTGAAGATCAATATACCCGATCCCAGAGGTAGAAATATCTCCCCAAATCATGGAGGGACTATGTGAAGGAGGTCATTTAGTATATAACACCAGACTCCAATCGGTCCAGACTTCGACCCATGACCTAAACTTCGCCTATCGATCCTAGTTTCTATGACAAGCTAACATCTAGATAGATCGATCTTAGACTTCGACGGTAGATTGTGGGTATACTTCTGCCCCTACCGATCCTTATCCCAGTGAACACAACTGACCTCAGCCATCTTCTTCCTTCAATGCCTATATTCATCAGACCACTCCGAAGTCTCCTCAATTGAAGCTAGTCTGATCCTACCTGTGTCTTCATTTCAAATTCAAAAGTGCTTGTGACACCACTGTTAGCTTCAAAATAGATAACGCAAGCATAAATATCCAGTCCGAAGATCTCAAACGAAAATCTCACCATATCACATCCAAATCGGTCAGACAACCTATCCAAAATGGCTTTTCAGCCCTCACCTACAAAACAACCTCTAAAAGACCCCCAAGGTATGCATACAATCTCTCCCAAAAATACTCTTTCTCTTCTATTTCCTGTGAGTTGACTTGAGCATCGAAAGGTTCCCACCAAAGCCAACTCCAGCCAGGACTTGTCTTGCAGGTCACTTCCCTAGAAGGATGCACCACCACTCTAGCTATTTCGACTGAGAGCCAGATTTTAGTAGCAATGCATAGGTTTTAGCTTCACCTGGATTACACACACACATGTATGAATATATACATATACATGCACTATGAGAGAGAGAGAGAGAGAGAGAGAGAGAGAGAAGCATATAAGTAGATTTTCATGTGTGATCTTACATGCTAAGTTTAGAGTAAACTAATAAGAATCTAGTATGAATAAAGTAGACAAGAATATCTCACTAGTTTAACCCTTTTTTGTACATTTGGATGTTTGACATTATATTTCTAGGCTACCATGATGTGCTTATGTATAAGATGGCCATGAGGGCTAAATTCAATTGGAATAAGTAGATTCTTTGACCACTGAAAAATTGGGGTTCATGCTTAATTAAGGTGATTGCCAAGTGTTTCACCATCTTCTTTAGATATATTTAATATTATCCATTAAAAACCAAAAGATATTAGCTTAACAGATTTATGATTTAAAAATCATATAGTGGTTTCCATGTTCTTTGCATGGTGTTAGTGCATTTGTTCTTTGCCCAATGTGATATAGGGTAATATACCATAAGAATCAAATTGCCAGATTTTAATTTCATTTTCTCAAATATATGCACTTGTATTTTTACCTTATTTATCTTTTTACATATGCTAAAATATGTTGCATAGTTGGCATGTTATTATTATTTGTTTGAATATCTAAAATTGCATCTCATTTTAACATATTTTCTGTATTGGTGGAACATTTCACTCTTGATAGTGGTTTTTCTCTTTTAGTGTAGTTGTGCAATAGTATAGAGAGCAAGAAGTTAAAAATGCCATCTTGAAATTGTAATATTATACTGCTTAATCATCCATCCACATTATGCCTTCAATAAAATATCTTCATTAAACTATTTTAGTGTCAAATGACATTAATTTTAATCTTTCATGTTTTGATTTTAGGCTACCAATTATCTTGATGGTAAGAATCTATAGGACCAAGGTTGTGAAAAAGTTGCTAGCATGGTAAGGGGAAAGAGTACTCAAGATATTTGCACGACCTTCAATGTCGAGATTGACCTTAGCCGAGTTGAAGAGAAAGAAGTTTAGAAGGAGAACTCATAGTGCTTTTCGAGGTGTATTGGAGCTGCTAAATAACTCATGAAATAGTTGCAGATTTTAATGGTTCATTTTAATGTGGAGACAAACATAGTAATATTTAGCTTTTAATTTCAAGGAATATGTCTCTATATTAGGTAGTAGATAGAACCTAAATGCTACAACAAATTATCAATATCAGCTTGCTTGTGAGATCTTTTTCTTCTTTTATTTAGCTTAATTATGATCTAATTATCAATTTCATTGTTTGCAATATCAACCATGACTTGATATTTAGATTGTGACTTTGTTTCATTTACACTATTGATTATTCGCAGCATTTATGAAAATGTAAAACCACCTAAGAAGAATGTTGGGTTCATTGGGGAGTATTTCATGGGATAATTTGCTCTAGGAACCATGTCAAGATTGAGAAACATTAAGAAAAAAAAAGTCATCTCACCAATTGCTACCTAATGTTCAGAAAACTCCCTAAAAGATTATATAATTGACATTTCAGGAAATTTGAATGCAATTATTGTAGATGAGACACACTTTTAGATATTTATCCATATGCAGACATACACATACTTATATGAACATTGTATGTATGTGTATGCATATGAATAAATAATATCACATATGTATGTACTTATTTATGTATCAAATACTCATAATGTAAATACTCAATCATATATATTATCAGTTAATTACTGAATCATTGAGACCATGTAAGCAATGTATCACAAAACATTTGAAATTTGAACTGTAGTTAGATTAAAGTTATCAACTTACTACCTAGTAATAGGTATTCTACTGGATAGCTATCTCAGAATTCATATCATATTTGATATGATCATGTTCCTATGTGCACGCTTAGATTGTTTGACAATATACATATTGATGTAATTAGTATTAAAAATTAGATTTCTAATATTAATAGTCTAGTACCCAGATTGGGTTGATCACCAGAACATTCGATCATAAAAGCAAGCAAAGATTAAGTCCCTCTTTTGCCCATTTGACGGTTCTCTTATGACATATAGGGGTGCTACTATGATCAAGTCTCATAAAGAAGAATAATGAAAAAAATTTTAAAATTTTTTTAATCTTAAATATATTTAGATTAGATCAAAATAATTTAATTAATTATAATTTTATTAAAATAAATTTAGATATGAAAATTTTTTTAAGATATGAATTATAGATCGCATATGATGTAATCGGTAGTGATCTAAAAGTAGTCATGATACATATGATGTACATATGATATTTAGATTAGATTTATGCATATTTAATTATTAAATATAAATTTAAAAATTATATTTTAGGATCTAAAAATTGTATGACATATGATGTATGCTATACTTGAAATCCTAGTAGAATAGTTCTACAAATTGAAACACGCATTTTACATCCTTAATTTAGAATTAAGTAATCTAGATTTGAAAATTGAAAGATGATTAAGACACCTTATAAATTGATGGGTTATGGGTTAGCATGAATCAGATCTTCTAACTGGGTTAGACCTAGGATTAGAAACAAATATAGATCAATTAGAGAAATTCATTAAATCTAATCAGGAGTTGAGTTAGATTGAGTCAGAATTTTTCTAAGATCAATCTTAAAAGTTGTAGCTTGATCAAGTCTATATTTTTGACCATACCAAATGGATCTGATTGTGACTCAATGGTTTAGTCTGAGTATTTGATGGATCAAATCGAAACTAATCGACTAATTGGTATCTAAGATAAATTTAGCAATATTGCTTGGCAAAATGATTGATGATTTTTAATTAATAGTCCACTTATCTGGCCATTTTGATGGTGTCTAAGGCAAGCTGAGGTAGATCCTCCCATCGATCTCACTTATCCAGCCAATTTCATAGATTATATTTTGATTAGGTCACTATTTGATTCGAGCTGATCCATGCCATTAAGGTAAATCAGTATGACTGATTTAGGTATCTTTAGACCAGCTTGTCTATAATCCTCTTTATGACTTGGTGAAGTCAGTGGAAAGATTTATAACTTATCGGTTAATCTCTTCTCTTATTCTCAAATTATTAAATCAATTCGACTGAATTAGGTACCCTTTCAACTAGCTTGTCTTTAATCTAATTCTATGACTTGATGAATTAGGTGCCCTTTCAACTAGTACCAGCTAAAGAATTAAAGTAATTCTTCGAATTGAAGGTAAAGGCTACCAATTCGTGTAAAATATTGGAAGGACCTTTAGACTAAAGTCCAAGTCTTTAGGATTAAATAATTTATATAGTAATAGATCTTTTATTTTTCTTTTAGTGATGGCTAGTAATTCATCACTCCACTCACTGTTGGACAGTGACAAGCTTATAGAATTAAATTTCGATAATTGGTATCAAAAGTCGAGAATAGCTCTCAAGCATGAAAGAATCCTATATGTGATTATGGATCCTGCATCTGAAGCATCAGCTTACAATGCACATACGATGGTTAGAGACACTTATTAGAAATGGCTCAATGATTGTACAATAGTACGATGTATAATAAGAGCTGTTATGAGTGATGAATTTAATTGTAAATTTAATGATGCTCAGCCAAAGAAAATGCTTCAAATATTGAAATCGATCTAACCAGTCTAAGACAGACTTGAGTCAATAAAATACTTCTTTTGCAAGAAGCTGGGGTATTGAAAGAGGAATTGTTCTCTATTTCTAGCTTTCCTTGATCTGAATAGGCCTAGAAAGAAAAATCAGTAAAGATGCTAAATAAGGTACTTATATGATAACACCTTGTAGTTTCTCTATTTGTGATATTACTATCTGGGTATTGGATATCAGAAGTCTGATTCATATCTACAATTTATTACAGAAACTTCAGGTTAATAAAAAATTTGAAAAGAGCGAATGATTTCTAAGTGTTGAAGATGGAAGTACTATTCCAGTTCTAACTATGAGAAAGTTTAGCTTGCTCTCAATTTAAAATTATTTTAGATGATTGTCATTATTGTCTATCTTTCCTTATGAATGTTATTTTATAAGCCTTTTGGTCAAGGATGGTTATAATTTTCAATAAAAGAAAATTGTGATATTATTATGAATGGTGTCATGATTATACGTGGACAATTGAAATATGACATCACAGTCAGTTAGTATAATATACACATCGAACAAATATCCTAGAGTAGATAATATTGTAGATACTTACCTTTGGCATTGTAGGCTCGATCATATATATAAAAATAGGATAAATATGTTAACTAAAGAAAAAATCCTCAACACCAATGATTGTGAATCATTGTCGACCTGTGAGTCCTATCTTATTGAGAAGATGATCAAGTCACCCTTTACTGAAAAGGGTGAATGAGCCAGAGATTGGTACGTCTACTTTATAAGCACTAGTCTGAATTATTTGAAATATTTAAATGATTCTGCAGTGAAGTAAAGAAACAAACTAGGAAGAATATTAGAACTCTTTAGTCTGACTGAGGAGATGAATACCTTTCCAATGAGTTTTTAATATATCTAGGAGAGAATGAGATTCTCTCATAATGAACACCTCTGAGACACCACTACATAATGGCATCTCGAAAAGGAGGAATCAAACCTTTTCATGATGGAGTTTGCTTTGGGTCTACTGATCTCTTTTTGGGATTGTGCTCTTGAACTACGTGCAATGTTCTGAATAATATTTCAAACAAATCAATCACAAAAACTTCAAATGAGATATGGACTGGGCGTAGACAGATACCCTCTTACCTTAAGATTTGGGGTAGTTTGATTTATGTAAAATATTTATATATCGGTAAGCTTGGGTTTTGATCCAATAATTGTTTAATTATAGGGTACCCTAAGGAGTCTAGGGCATACTATTTTTACCATACTGAAGAATAAAAGGTGTTTGTCAGCAGTAGGATATTTTTTTGGAAAAGAAGTTTCTTATGAAAGGAACTGATGCCACTAAGGTTGAACTGAAGAAGATCGATAGATAGAAGTACTGACATAGACAAGTAGAAATATAGAATTAGATTTAATTAGATCAAATCTAGAGCCCATTGCTGAGGCACTTTTAAGGAGATTCGGTAGAATATCATGTCAGCCAGACAGAGAGTATGGTTTTTTGGTCTGGGATGGATATCCTGTTGAACTAGATGAAAACAATAAAGATCCGGTCACTTACAAGGATGCGATGCAGAGATCTGACTCTGACAAATGGCTTGATGCCATAAAATTCGAGATGGAGTCCATGGAGATCAATGACGTATGGACATTAGTTGATCCACCTACAGGGGTGAGATCCATAGAATGTAAATAGATTTTTAAAAGAAAAAGAGACACAGATGGAAAGGTGGAGACCTATAAAGTCTATTTAGTTGTCAAGGGATATCGTCAGCATTATGGTATTAACTATGACAAGATATTTTCTCCTATGGCAATGCTCTCAAAGTTGAAATATATGTTTTGATAAGATCAAAATATATGGCTTTGTTGGAAATGAAGAAGAACCCTGCATATACAAGTGAGCTAATGGTTCTGTAGTCATATTTCATGTACTGTATGTAGATGATATACTCTTGATAGAAAATGACATTCCTACTTTATAAAGTATAAAGCTATGTTTATCATCACAATTCTCTATGAAAAATTTAGGAGAAGCATCCTATATCGTAGGGATGAAGATCTATAGAGATAGATCTAAGAGGTTGCTTGTATTATCTAATCCACGTACATAGATATCGTGCTGCAATGGTTCAATATGAAGAATTTTAAGAAAGAATGTCTCTCAATAGACCATGAAATTACTCTTTCTAAGAAGGATTGTCTGACAATTTCTCAAAAAGAAAGCATATGAGTAGAGTCCCATATGCTTCAACAGTGGAATATATCATGTACACCATGAATGTATGAGATAGAATGTAGTATACTCTCTAGAGGTAGTGAGTAGGTATCAATTTGAACTAGATAAGAACTATTAGAAGGTTGTAGAGATAACTCTTAAGTATTTGAGAAATATTAAAAGAACCAATGGCTAATCTATGGAGATACTGATTTGAAACTTTAGGATATATTGATTCCAATTTTAATTAGATCATGATGATGGCAAAAGTGTGTCTGGCTATGTGTTTATCCTAAATAAAAGAGCAATCTACTGAAAAAGTTTCAAGCAGCATATCATAGCCAATATGAGGTAGAGTACATTATGGCATCTAATGCTGGTAAGAAAGTGGTCTGATTGAGGAAGTTCATAAGCGAGCATCGGAGTGGCACCCTCTATTGATAGTCCTCGTTTGCTATATGTGATAGCACTGGAGCCATAGTTCAAGCTAATTAATAGTCATCCCACTAGAGAATCAAACATACTCTACATCGCTATAACCTTATATGAGAGGTCGTGGATAGAGGTGATGTCGATCTTCAAAAGATCAAAGGAAAAAAAAAACTTAGCCAACATATTCACTAAAGCCTTCGAATTTAAAGAGTTTGATGAACTTAAATGGAAGATGGGTATTAGATATTGTACCGATTGGCTTTAGTCTAAGTGAAAGTTGTTAGTAAATATATCCTAAAGCCAATCGTTTGGATGATTATGCTCTTTAAAAATTATATATAAATTATGAATTAATAAATGTTATTTAGTATTATTCATCACAAGGTGTACATCTTCCTTATAGAACTCTAATATTGTGATGAAGTCCTTAGAACTATATGACAATCGATAAAAGAGAATTTATTGAATAATTCTTAAACATGTTCATGACCAAATAAGATATCATTAAGGGATGATTATGTTTATCAATAGTGGGTCATTATGTGCTATATATGTTGGTTGTCCTCTTAATCAAGGAGTGTAAAGACACTGATATGGCATACAGGTGAGATGTAAGAGTACATTATTACGGAATAAGTGACTCATTTGCGGAACGCTCTGCTATCAAGGGTTACTCACGAAGAATATGGATATAAGTGTCCCTCCAACCTGAGATTACCATGGTGACTTGCAAGCAATTCACTGAGCTTTGGTGTTGGACTATCTGAATTTTTGATTCAGTGATGAAAGATTTCTGCACATAGTCAATTACTTGTGGCAATCAGTGTGTAGATTAAGATGGGATTGATCTCTCTATATTTTAGGAGTTGATGCATCACCGTGTTTCAATGGAATAAGATCTTGACTGAGGCAATCCATGTGATGGATCATAAGATTTGAAAAAGATTAAAATATAATGTGGATGACTAATCCAAGATTGACAGTTAAATCCTAGGTCGTCATGAGCATTCAGGATCAAAAGAATAAATTATACAATAACTATATTTCTAGGTTCTTGAGTATTGCCTTGCAAATGTTAAACCTATTCAGATGTCGAGAACCATTGTTAGATGATAACTTTAATTAGTACGAAAAATAATTTTTGCACTATCGGCTTAATGTTTGAACTTATAGAGTCATGCATAAAGTCAGACAAAGTAGGAAAGAGTTGACCTATGTCTATGCATTCAATTTAGAACTTATAAAGTCATGCATAATAAAATTGGAGATCGATTGCTCAGAGAACTATTTTTCTTCTTGAAACCATGAGTCGACTCCTCTAGTCTAAGAGTCGACTCCTTAATGCAGAAAACTGTTCAACAAGTTTTGATTCAAAAAAATATAGTCAAATTGAATTGAAATCAATAGTAAATCAATTCAATGATCAAGAATAATATTTGAATCAATTTGGGGGATCAAGAACTAATTAAATTGGACAAGATTAAATCAAGTAAGATCAAATCAAAGGAGATCTAGATAATGGCTCTAAGAGTTAGGTTCAACTAGGAGATTTTCAAAGCCTTAAAGATCAAGCTAAGATGCATTGAAAATCAACAACATCAAGCACTTGATATTTTATAAATGGATGACTTATCTTAAAGTTCTTAGATCATGCAGTTCTTAAGGGATTTCAATAATTGCATGTCTTTTGAGAATGTCAAAGTTAGATTTGTGATATTAGTATATAAGTAATTTGTTATCCAATTAAATTTTTTATTTAAATTTAAGTCTCTCAAAACAACTTGATATGGAGGGACTAAGATAACTTGCTAAAGTTAAAATTAGGATTTATGCTCATAAGGCTTGATGCTATACATAAAATAAAAAGAGTATGATGTGAAGGAAAAACTGGCTTTTTCCCTGTAGGATCTTTCAGATCTAATGAGATCTGGGGTGGAATATTACAAAAAAAAATATCCTATGATTATTTTAGATCTAAGATCTATTAGATCTAATTTCTATTATCTGATATTAAATCTAAAATTAAATCTAAAATCATGAGGAATAGAGAAATACCTCTAGGGTAACTAGATTACCCTGTAGATGATCGTAGCAATGCCCGAGATTCTAAAATAGCCACGTAGTCGCCTGGCCTCTACCGGTATCCACTTGAATAGGATCTGGATCATCTTCTCCTCATGAATCTTTGCTCCAAAAATCAGATTTGAATCAGATCTGAAAGTTCTTCAAAAGAGCTTCTGAAGCTGGAGCAACAGTTTCTCGACAGATTGCTGCAGCCTCCTGATCAAGGAGCCACCACGCCTTGGACAAGCACCAGATGGATGCCCAACCTCTTGGATACGAAGAGGGGAGGGAGAGGAGTAGAGAGGGCATGGAGAAGTGGAGAGGATTTAGGCTTTTGCTGGGAATTGAGCAGAGTCTCTAAACCCTAGGTGCAGATAGGGTTTAAATAGACCCTGCTGCACCATGCAGTGCCACATCATTCGACCAATCAAAAAATTTCAATTAATTCTAAAAAAATTTTAATTGATGGAGTGATATCATCTGATCATATCAGATAAGAATCCCCACAATCCTTCCTATTGTTGGTGCCAACACTAGATAAGCACAGGGAGATTGGCACCCCACAGTCCAAGTTGATCAAGGGATCAGAGTCCTCATCTCATAGGACTCTATCCTTATCCACTTGGGGCGCACGCCATATCTGATTATGGTGCCCACTTTGAGGGTAAAATTAGTAGGTGGACACTCCAAAAAAACTCTCCAATGACCTCTTGCCAAGTGGCCTTCAGTTCAAGATCCATGGGTCAACTTTTGACCAATGTCCTAAAATAGAAATGGCAGGTGACAGGAATTAGCAGGTGCTGTCTTAAATTCATCTCATGAATTAAGATAAATCCTTTTTGAGCTGGATTGGCTCCAGTCAGACTGTGAGAAACTTTCTCAAGATCCTCTGGGTAAGTCAAATCACATTTGGCTCAATCGAGATAGAAAAGATTACACAAGGAGAAAGTTAGGCTCAATCATGTGCTAGCACGATTTTCTTGAACCTAATTGGATCTAATCCAAATCAATCGAACTGGGCTAGCTCAATTGATGACATCCAAATCTTAACTTTTATTTGTGTGACCCAGTTAGGTTCATTTTCGTATGGTAATGAGACATGTCGTGATCTCATCATCGACATCATCGAAACTCCTTTCGATGGACCAGAACTCTTCTGATTCAGACAATTAGAATGATCGATCATTAAGATCATTCTAATTGCTCCCAAAATCCACTAGTGACACCTAGCAGTATATGGTGGTAACCCATCAGTCATATGAATCAATCAATTGATCCGAGTCTGATGTGAAATCTCAATAGAAAACTCTTTTTTATTATTTCACTCTGCCATAGCCATGGGCTTAAGGACTCGATCTTTCAATCATCATAGGACTACTCCTCTCATCTATCGAGGTTGATAGATCCCTTCTTGGTGCGATCTGGTTCCTACGATGAATATGCTAAAGCCAACATACACCTCAGGGTTTCGAATGGCTAGATGATCAAGTTATGGTGTAGTCAAACTATAACACACTCAAGATAAACTATCGATGTACCTCAGGTCAAAGAACTAGACACACAGCTGCATTATCGAGCTAGTCATCGACGAGAAGGTAGACTTCCTTATGACTGCTCGAGGTGGTCACGCTCAGTACTCTCATTCTCAACGAATATCTGTACTCTTGCTCTGGTATCTCCACACTATAAACTCAAGATACATCTATCCTAAGGAAGCGATCGTACACCAATCTTTCGGATCGATCACCATCCTCATGATGATCCTATGGTCAGGAGCTGTTTATGAGTTAGTTATGTAAATTCATGCCTTAAATTTTCAACTCTTAAAAATATGAATTAATATTTCTACTAACTTAAAGGATGTATCACAGACATAATGTACACAATGTGATAGTAGAATAATCTTTTTATTCATTTATAGTCAAAATTATAAATTTGCCCTTACATTTGTACAGGATGATCAACATGATGATCAACATATTCAAGCAATAGAGCAAGATTATTGCAAATTAATTAATGATTGAATCATTCAAATGATGGAGTATGATTATTATAAATTATCAAAATCAAATATTTAAACTAAATAATTTTAGTATATATATGGATGGCTTGATGTGTGAAGAGTTTAACATTTATCAAACATCATTACCTATCTTTTTTCATTCCAAAGCATCCATCTTTAAATTTTTTCTCTTTTCATTCTATTAGATGCTTGGAGTACCTACAAAATTATTTTATAATTTTTAGTATCCAAACCATTTTCGATCCATTAACGTTAAAGCACATAGTTCTTTTTGGAATCTAAATTTATTTTACCAAAGTATGACTAATTCTCTTAAAATTATATTCTGAAATTTTACGACCTAGTTTGTTATATCTATAGCAAATGGTTGAATGATTTTCATAAAAATCTCTTGAAAATATATTTTTGATTATTTTTTATTTTTTTAAAGAATTCAAACTAATTTTAATTTTCTAGAAAATAAATTTTGACTTTTCAATATTAATTTAAGCTTTTCATAACTAAATGTGAACTTTTCAGCAATTGACTTCAATATTTCAATCTCTTTTCTAAATTTGATATTTTTGTCCATTAAAGATTTTTGAGATTTCAAAAGAATTTCATCTAACATTCTTTTTCTTTTAATAAGTCATCTTTTTTCATCAAAATTTTATTCTTTTCTTTAGATAAAGATATATTAAAACTTTTAAGCTTCTTATTTTTTTGGTCTTAACTTTTTATATTTATCCATTAAATCATTGAAGACTTCATATAATTTATCAAATATAAAATCAAAAGAATTTTCAAGATTTATCTCATTATCATTAGCCATGAGGTAAAGATTGGCGATACCTTCTTCGTCTTTCTTATTTTTTTTTCTATGCCTTGCTCCCTCTTAATCAATAATATCTTTCTTTTATTTCTTTTTCTTTTTTTTCTTTCCATCCTCATGAGCCATGAGGTATAGGTTGGGGTGAGCTTCTTTTTTTTTTTGCAAGCTTGATTCTTCTTTTTGATTTTCTCCATCATAAGTTTTTTCTAATTTTTTTTATACTTGCTTAGTTGAAATATATGAAGAAATTACATTAAATGCATCTATGTCTAAAGAACAATAAAGTAAATTTATTGCTTTAGCATTTAGTTGGATTATCATGCTCAATTAATGCATTGGGTGTGTGTAGACTATTGACTATAATTTTTCATAAATTATAATTGCATCCTTGTATAAAAATTTTTATCCTAGCTTTTCAACAGATATAATTTGATATATTAAATAGTGGGGTCTATCTACAGAATATTCTTCATTAAATAAGAATTTTTATTTGGATTATTATGATCTTTAACTCTAGATCACTAGGTCAACAATAAGTAATAGAGCATCTGTTCTGATATCACTTATTGCCCAAAAAATAGCAACCTAAGAGGGGGGTGAATTAGTTTCTTTAAAAACTTTAAGTAAATTAAATTTTAAGCAAATATATGCTTCTAATGAGATTAATTTCATGATTGTGTTGTATATGATATATGCAACAACAGAATTAAAAAATAAGGGAAGCTATATAAGAATTAAACTAGTGCAAAGCAAATAAGTAAAGCAAGTAACATAGACAAAATAAAACACAACACAAACACAATAAATTATAGTGATTTGGTATAATCCTACACCTATGTCCACTCCTTAAGTTCTCTTTGAGAATTCTACTATAATCCTCCAAATAATAGTGCATTTGTTTTATTCGAGCTCACAAATAAATCTAGTTGATTTTTTAGGATCACTAACCAAAATCTTGTACTGATTATTTTTTAGACTCACAATCAATCCAATTGATTTTACGAACTCACCAACCAAACCTATAATATCCAATTTCGAGCTTAGATGGACCTTTACCCCAAGTTTTTTTCTCCCAAAAATAATTGTAAAGAAAATAAAAATACAAGAAGATAGAATTTCAGCACAAATAAAAATAAAAAATAAACTCTTAAAGCTCAAAAAAGTTGCTAATTATTTGCTTGATTGAGGCTTGAACTTCTCTTATTTGAAGCTTGAGAGGATGTAGAAAAAGTTGGAGAAGATTTCTATTAAAAGCATACTTAAAATTCTGCGCTTAGTTTCTCTCTTTTCTTTCTTTTAAGCATATTCAATGGTCCTCATATAAACTGATGTGTTTCTCCTTTTAATCCTCTTCTCTTCACTTTTCATTAAGTTTGAAAGCTTTTAAATCCTTTTTAGAAGCTAAGTTAGCCATTTCTAATTGTTAGAAAATAAAAACCAGCCATTAAAAATAATTCTGCATACTTTTGAAATTCTACAGAACTAGTCGTTAGACTTTGAGTTGACTGGGATAGAATTTGAGTCAACTCGAGCTGTTTGTGAGATCACTCAAATTTTTTCTCAAAAATTTGATTTTTTATCTTTTTTCTAAGAATTTTAGCTCAGATATTTGAGTCAACTCAAAGATCCAATTGAATTTCTGTGAGTCTACTCGGATTTTCTATACTTTTTCCTTTGAGCCGACTTGGATAACACTCGAGTCGACTCAAGTATATGTCGGTTGAAATTCTAGTATGTCAAAATTATTTTTCTTCACTATTTTAGCTTGAGTCAACTCAGATAAAATTTGAGTCAACTTGGATCACAGCTAACTGAAAATTTCTGTACATTTTTTTGCTTGAGGAGTTTTTTATCTTCAATCTTTGAGAACTTCTTCCACCTTGATTTCTAAGGTCTTTGACAGCATTTAGGGTTCCAAAATCTTCTTGTTTGAGTCTCATTTGACTATCAATCATCATTCTTTTAAGAGAATTTTTTTTACAAATAATTTCTTTATTTTAAGCACCTAAAAAATCTTATATTCGCTTATGAACACATAATTAGTACCATAATTACTCAATATTTTGTAATCATCAAAATCAATCATAGGGTCAACATGCAAAAAATTATATAAAGTATTAGAAAGTCATATATATAATTCAAGATATCATATATATATTCACAAGAAGTCATATATATTGTTCTAGATGTTATATATATTCATAGAAAGTCATATAAGATGTAGGAATTATATATTATTCAGGATGTCATATATATTTCATAAAAAATTATATATATTATTCAAAATATCATATATATTTTTAAAAAATCATACAAGATATCAAAAAGTATATATGTTATTCAGAATGTTATAAAGACTAAAAAGTTATATATATTTTCAAAATATCATATATATTCATAAAAAATTATATAAAATATCAAAAAATAATAATACATTCTTTCTTTGTTCCATAGAGTGAAAGATATTTTTATCACTAAAAATATGAGAAAGAAAAAATTGGCTGGCATTCAATATTTGTCCCATCATTAAATATGCTACGTGGTCCAATATGATTGGATAGTGTGCTCCATGTCAAGTTTATTACACCACATGCAGTACATAAAGACTTTCTTATATGTGGAATGGGTCTAATATTTGAATTCAACCTAGGCCCATAGATCTTCAAGAATGGTTTGGGTCAGGACTAAATGGATCAGGTCACTAATCCCTATCCATTTGTAGCCTTGTGCTTCTTTGCACATAATTGGTGGGAGACTGAAGGCAATTTTGGATTGAGAAGTGGGCACATTAACCCTCAATGAAGAAGGTGACAATTGCATTTGGGCTATGGAGGACTACTGCACCAAACCCATACTGGTTGTTAATGAATTTGAGGATATAAAAGGGCTATCACAATCTCATAGAGTTGGTACCAGAATTTTTTTTTTTGGGTAAATATACCAAAGTTCAGTAGAGTGTTTTTGTATGTGATTAACTCTACCAATTTGTGGAAGCATTCTACCCTTGTATGGAATATTAGTGAACAAGTTTTTCCTAGAAGATAAAACTAAAAACAGACTAAATATGGATCAGATACTATATCCATGCCTATATTTATTTTATTTAATAAATATAAATATGGATACAAATAATCAGATACAAAAATTTATATACATATGTATTTTAAATAGAAATAGATACAAATTAGATTATAGAAATATGGACATAAATATAGATATAAATTAGATGATTAAACTTTATGACTATAGAATCAAAGATATTACTAAGTGGATGACAAATCAAATAAATAGCATATTAATATATTTTCTTATTAAAAATTCATAAATATTATATAAAGTTAAGTAAAATTATAAATAAAATTAGATATTCAAATACCATTTGAATAATTATCTATCTATATCTATTTTTTAATAGATATAAATATGTATATTAATTGAATAAACTTCTATCTACATCCAGATAGATTCAGATACGAGAACATATCTAGATGGACCACCAATGATCCTCCACTCAAATATGAGAATGAAAGGTAAGATATAAGTTGATTAAAGTAATAATTTTTTCAATGATATGCATCAAAAGTGAATTTTCCTGAAATAAGCAAAGATTTGGCTCCAGCATAACTCAGTAAAAATAAAGTGTTACAATAAAGAAAATCATTAAATTAGACAATAGTGGATGATACAAAAATTCAATTGCTAATCAAATACAACCCCCTATGAAATAAGCAGCTGCTCAATTCAACCATACAAACCTAAATATAGATCACTAAGCTTACAGGATAAGTTAGGAACAAGTCTAAAAACTTCAACTACTTCAAAGCGGTATCTTGCTCTGAAGCCACCTCATCAAGGAGAGCTAAGTTCTAGTTGGTTAGAAGCCCCTAAGGCTAGTAATGTGCGAGGCTTCATGTGAATCGAGCCTCAGTTAAGATGCATTGATATCAGCTGAGGAGTTTCATGTTAGATGTGTGCCCTAGATGCCAGATTGGCTGACACATTCCTGTACAAATCTAAGGGTAAATTTATAATTTTGACTATAAATAATAAATGGGTTATTCTTCTATCACGTTGTGTACATTGTGTCTGTGATATATCTTTTGAGTTAGTAGAAATGTAATTATATTTTCAAGAATTAAAAATTTAAGGCATGAATTTACATAACTAACTCATAAACAACTCCTGACCATAGGATCATCACGAGGATGGTGATCGATCCGGAAGGTTGGTGTACGATCGCTTCCTTAGGATAGATGTGTCTTGAGTCTATGGTATGGAGACACGAAGCGAGAGTATAGGTATTCATTGAGAATGAGAGTACTGAGCATGACCACCTCGAGCAGTCATAAGGAAGTCTACCTTCTCGTCGATGACTAGCTCGATGCTACAGTTATGTGTCTAGTTCTTTGACTTGAGGTGCATCGACAGTTCACCTTGAGTGTGTTATAGTTTGACTGCACCATAACTCGTCTCCTAGCCATTCAGAACCCTAAGGTGTATGTTGGCTTAGCATATTCATTGTAGGAATCAGATCGCACCAAGATGGGATCTATCAACCTCGGTAGATGAGAGGAGTAGTCCTATGATGATCGAAAGATCGAATCCTTAAGCCCATGGCCATGGTAGAGTGAAATAATGGAAAAAAGTTTTCCATTGGGGTTTCACATCGGACTCGGATCAATCGATTGATTCATATGACTGATGTTGGGTTTGATGAGTTCACCTTAACCCTAATTCAGTCAGAACTCATGATAGAGGAACTCAATCACACAGGTAGCTGCATCGAGAGGTTCATCTTTAGTTCTGATGGGTTGCCACCATATACTGCTAGGTATCACTGATGGATTTTGGGAGTAATTAGAATGATCTTGATGATCGAACATTCTAATTGTCTGAATCAGAAGAGTTCTGATCTATCGAAAGGAGTTTGATAATGTCGATGATGAGATCACGACATGTCTCATTACCATACAGAATTGAACCTAACTGGTCACACTAACAAAGGTTAGTATCTGGATGTCATCAATTGGGACTAGCCCAATTGATTTGGATTAGATCCAATTAGGTTCAAGGAAATCATGCTAGCACACGATTGAGCCTAACTTTCTCCTCGTGTAATCTTTTCTATCTTGACTGAGTCAAATGTGATTTGACTCATCCAGAGAATTTTGAAAAGATTTTTCTCAGTCTAAATGAAGCTTTCCAACTCAGAAAAGTCTTGTCTTAATTCATGAGATGAATTTAAGACAACACCTGCTAAATTCTAACACCTGCCATTTTCATTTTAGGACATCTGTCAAATATTGACATATGGGTCTTAAGCTGAAGAGAGCTCATTGAAGGATTTTTATGGAGTATCCACATGCCAAATTACATTGAATTGGGCACCATAATCAGATTATGGCGTGAGCCCAATTGGATTAAAGTGGGGCCCCAAGTGGATAAGGATGGAAGAGTCTTGACCAACATGGACTCTTGGGCGCCATCTCCCTTGTGCTTATCCATTGTTGGTGCCAACATAGGAAAGAGGGTGGGGGTTCTTATCTGATATGATTAGATGACATCACTCCACCAATCAAAATTTTTTTGGATTAAATAAATTTTTTGATTGGTCGAATGATGTGGCACTACGCAGCATATAGGGTCTATAAAAACCCTATCTGCGCCTAGGGTAAAAAGTTTTTGTGAAAAACCATCAAATCTGCTGCCCCCTTCCTCTTCTCCATGTCCCATCTGAAGTTCTCCCTCCCCTCTTTATGTCCAAGGAGTTGGACATCCATCTGGCAAAGATCCAAGGCATTGTGATGCCTTGAATAGGAAGGCTGCAGGAAATCTTCGATAGGCTGCTGCTAAAACTTCAGAAGGAGTTCTGAAGCACTTTCAAATCAGATAGAGATCTGATTTTTGGAGTGTAGATTTGTGAGGAGAAGATGTTTCAGGTCCTATCTAAGTGGATATCGATAGAGGCCAGACGCTTGCATGGCTACATCAGAACCTCAGACTGTGCTGAGATCATCTACAGGGTAATCAGATTACCCTTGAGGTATGTCTATACTTTTCATGCCTTTAGATTTAATTTTAGATTTTAAATATCAGATAATAAAATTAGATCTAACAAATATTAGATCTAAAATAGTGTAGGATAAAATTTTTAAATTATTCCACCCCAGATTTGATGAAATCTGGAAGATCCTACAAAGGAAAAAGGCAATTTTTTCTTCAACTGGTATCAGAGCCAGATTGATGGCTCAGTTTCAGATCTAATTTAGATCTAATTTTAATTTTAATTTATAATATTAAAGGATTTTAGATATCACATCAGATGTGATAAGATCTGAAATCAAAATATTTAAAATTAAATCTAATAAGATCTAACATGCATGAGATGCATGACTAGACTAGGATTAGTTGAATCCATGAACAGTCTTAAGTTTTATATTTTAATGAGATTAAAATATATATTAAATATAATTTATTCTTATTTTTTTAATATTATAAGTGTTATAATTAGATCATAAAATAAAAAATAAAATTTTAATTTTTTCATAAAATTGATCTGTTGCATGCCTAGACTAGTTGTAGAATTGTTCTAGTAACTTGTCTAGAATAGTTTTTATTTTGAATAGTTCAATTTAAATTCTATTTTTTAAATATTATATATGATGTATTAAATCTGAAAGCATATTAATTAGATCAATTTTTGATACATGAGATATATGCAAAGCATGTATTAGTTAGATCTTAAATTATATATGTGATATGTAAATTTAGATCTAACTAGTTTTGTAGTGAAATTTATATTTCTGATTAAGGTATTCCTCATGGCCGTCTGATCATAAAAATAAAATAGGGTTTAAAGGCCCTCTCCTTCCATTCAATGGGGTGTTCTTATGACGTGTAGGTGTGCTGCGCGTTCATCCTTAATCAAAAATCAAAACTTACTTTTCTGCAAAACTCTAGATCCTGAAACCCTAGGATTTATTTTACATGTTTTGTTAATAAACCCAAACTTAATTAATAAATTAAGCTTATGAAATTAAGTTAAGTCTAAAATTGAGAATTTCAGATCTAAGATATTTTCATAAAATTGGGTTCGGACTTGGGTAGCTCAATTAGGTCTAGCGGTTGATTAAACCGAATCAAGAGTTGGTTAGGTGGGATCATGAAAGTTAATAATTGACCAGCCTAATAGGATTAAGTCTGGGTCAAGGTCGAATCATATTTAGATGTGACTCGATCAAGTTAAGACCTAATTTGGCTCAGAGGTTAGAGCCTGGATTGTATGCTAACCCAATTAGTTCTGGTTCGACAATTTGGTGTCTAAGATAAGTTGGATAGATGCGACTGACTGGTTTTTAATTGGGAGCTACTCAACTCGAATGCGTTCTTATCGAGTTAATGGCATATCCCTCCCACCGGTCTCACTTACTTGGCCATATGTGTCGACTCAGTTTTGATTTGAGGTGGCTAATAATTTGAGCTAACCCATGCCACTAGGTTAGTCATAATTGTTATGACTATGTCAAGTCAAGTTTAAAGAGACCTAAATCAAATCTCTCTAAGAAAATATTAAGTTCAGGTCTTCCACCATTGTGGATGTGCGGGCCCTTCCCGGAGTTGATTATTTTGGCTGGATACAGTGGCTCAGTTGCATCGGAAAGATGCAACCATATCCATTAGGCATTGGATGCTATGAATTAGAGGATGGGTTGGGCTCAATATTCTGGATACGATGAGGAACCCAATCAGGAATCTAGTTTATGCAAATGGTGGGCTTGGCTTAACTAAGGATTGGAGCAATATCCCGGACACGGTGAGCTTCATGAATTAGAGACCAAGTTTTGGGTGCACCATGATTAGAGAATCATTGGACAAGAGTTGTCCACTCATCGGTTGACCCATCACCAATAACTGTTAGGTGAGGTGATGAGCCAGTTGGTGAGACCGCACCACCCACTAGAAATCACTGATCATAGAGATTTTCACATCTCTACCAAGGGAGTGTAGGGATCTGAGAAAATAGTGGGAGCCTAATTTGTTTAAAAATGAAATCCTAAACAAATTGGTGAAGTCTGATTACAAAATCTAACTAGAAACTTTCGACTCTCGACAGGAAATATGTCTGCCTCCAATCCCCTGACCAAAATACTAGACACCCACAGATTGACTGGATCCAATTTCAAAGAATGCTTGAGGAACTACAGAAGTATTCTAGGTTTCAAAAAATTGACTCATGTCTTGGACCAGGACCCACCTGCCATGCCAGCACGTCCGACTGATGAACAGAGAGCGTCTCTGGAAAAGTAGACGGATGAAGATAACAAAGCAAGGTACTACATGTTGGGTGCAATGTCTAATGACTTGCAGTGCCAGCATGAGAATATTTTGACTACCTACCAAATGTTGGCTCACCTGCAAGAGTTGTTTGGTGAACAGAGTCGCGCGGCCAAGTATCAAGTCTGTCAAAGATTTTTTAAGGCTAAAATGCGTGATGGGCAGTCAGTCCAAGATCATTGTTTGACAATGATCAAGGATCTTGAGGAGCTTGAGAAGCTCGGTATCATCTTAGACAAGGATTTTCAGATTGATGTGATCCTTCAGTCCTTGTCCGATGCATATGGTCAGTTCATCATGAACTTCCATATGCATAAGATGTAGTGTACCTTGGCCGAGTTAATGAACATGCTGGTTACAACTGAGCTTTCTATGAAGGGTTTAAAAGGCTCAGTTCTTATCGTGGAGCAGATTTCTTCCAAGAGAAAGTCTTTTGGAAAGAAAAAGAAGTCTGCGAAGAAGCAGAAGGTGGATGGAAAGAAGAGGAAGCGAAGCTATCCTCAATACCTAGCCACCCTAAAGAACAAGAAGGATGGTCCTTCTGGAGGTATGCTCATTTTAGAATCTAACCTTACGATTTCTTCTGCATCCAGTTGGGTGCTTGACTCTGGTTCTAGTGCTCATTTGTGCACTTCTATGCAGGATCTTGAGGAGAGCAGGAGGCTGAGGGATGGGGAGATGATCCTACACGTCAGAAATGGAGCAAGAATTGCTGCCATGGCCGTGGGAACCTACCCTCTGCGATTATCGTTAGGATTAGATTTAGTTTTAAGAGACTGTTATTATGTGCCTGTAGCAAGCAAAAATTTGATTTCTGTTTCATGTTTAGCAAAAGAAGGCTATGTGATTAGCTTTCATAAGGACCATTGTAACATTTTTTATGAAAATAATAAAGTTGCAAATGGTTTTGTCATTAACGATCTCTATCAGTTATATGTTGATGTATCTGTATTTAATATCGAGCAAAATGTGAATGCCATAGGAATTAAAAGGCCTAGAGATAGTCTAAATAATAGGTATCTATGGCACCTAAGGCTAGGTCATATAGCGAAAGACAGGGTTAACAAATTGGAGAAATCTGGGCTATTGAGTCTGTTGACTTTCAGTCATATTCAGTTTGTGAATCATGCCTTCAAGGCAAAATGACCAAGCTTCCTTTTGTGGGACATAGAGAAAGGGCCACAGACCTACTTGCCCTAGTACATACGGATGTGTGCAGCCCATTTGATGTGCCGGCTAGAGGCAATTATGTCTACTTCATTACCTTTATCGATGATATGTCTAGGTACGGGTATGTATTTTCAATGAAACACAAGTCTGAAGCCTTTGAAAGGTTCAAAGAATTCAGACATGAAGTAGAAAGATAAATAGGAAAGCCCATTAAGGTTCTTCGATCAGATCGAGGAGGTGAATACCTTAGTCGGGAGTTCCTAGACTATATTAAGGACAATGGTATAGTCTCTCACTGGACTCCACCTGGAATGCCTCAACTCAATGGGGTTTCAGAATGGAGAAACCGGACCCTATTAGATATAGTCCATTCCATGATGAGCTTCACAAACCTCCCTAAATTTTTTTAAGGACATTGTCTCATGACAGCAATATATGTATTGAATAGGGTTCCTTCTAAAACCGTTCCTACCACACCGTATGAGATATGGCATGGTAAGAAGTCAAGTCTGAATCATCTCAGAATTTGGGGTTGTCCGGCTCATGTCAAGAGACAACAGGCGGACAAGTTAGAGTTCAGATCTTTTAGAGCTCGATTCATAGGATATCCTAAAGAGTCATTAGGATACTATTTCTATATTTCGAAAGACCACAATGTGATTGTGAGTCGAAATGCTATTTTTCTTGAAAAATAGTTTATTCAAGATGGTGGCATTGGAAGAATAATTAAGCTCAAGGAGAATATCTCCCAAGAGCAACGAGCTAAAGAACCTGAGGAACCCAATCAATCAGAACTAGTCTTAACACAACCTCTTCCACCTCGTAGATCGACTAGGGTTTTCTGTCCTCCTGAAAGGTACTTAGGTACCATACAAGAGGATGTAGAAGAAATGTTCCTCATGAAAAATGGGGTTCATGGTGATGATCCCAAGACCTATGATGAGGCGATATCAGATATTGACTCCGAGAAATGGTTAGAGGCAATGAGATCAGAAATTGACTCGATGCACTCAAACCAAGTCTGGACCTTGGTTGATCCACCTGAAGGTATTGTACCTATTGGGTGTAAATGGATCTTCAAGAGAAAGATAGGTGTAGATGGGAATGTGGAGACATTCAAGGCTAGGCTTGTAGCGAAAGGTTATAGTCAGCGTGAAGGCATTGACTATCAGGATACCTTCTCACCCGTAGCCATGCTAAAATCCATCCGCACATTGCTTGCTGTTGCAGCCTATTTCGATTATGAAATATGGCAGATGGACGTGAAAACAGTGTTCTTAAATGGACATCTTGAGGAAGATATCTATATGGAACAGCCACTTGGTTTCACATCCTGTGATGATAATCACAAGATCTGCAAGCTGCAAAGGTCCATTTATGGACTTAAGCAAGCATCTCGGAGCTGGAATACTCGTTTCAATGATGTGATCAAAATGTTTGGTTTCATCAAGAACGAGGAGGAACCATGTGTGTTCAAAAAGGTCAGTGGGAGTGCGGTTGTCTTTCTCATATTGTACGTTGATGACATCCTCCTAATTGAGAATGATATTCCCATGTTGACCTCAATCAAAGTATGGTTATCTAAGGAGTTCTCTATGAAAGATCTAGGAGAGGCATCCTTTATATTGGGTATTAAGGTCTATAGAGATAGACCAAATAGGATGCTCGGACTTTCACAGAAGATGTACATAGAGGAGGTGCTAAAAAGGTTTAGCATGGAAAACTTCATAAGAGGTTTAGTACCTTTTAGACATGGCATTCATCTCTCCAAGAAGATGTGCCCTAGCACACCTGAAGAGATTGAACGCATGAGCAAGATCCCTTATGCTTCGGCAAGAGGAAGCCTCATGTATGCCATGCTATGTACACGACTTGATATAGCTTATGCTGTGAGTGTCACAAGCAGATATCAGTCGAATCCAGGCGAAGAGCACTGGACTTCTGTGAAATGTATCCTTAAGTACTTGAGAAGGACTAAGGATATGTTTCTAGTCTTTGAGAATGGAGAACTCCAGATTCAGGGATATACAGACTCAGACTTTATGTCTGATATAGATAATCGAAAGTTGACATCTGGGAGTCTGTTCATTTGCAATGGTGGTGCAGTTAGCTGGAAGAGTTCCAAGCAGATAGTGATTGCTGATTCCATCATGGAGGTAGAGTATATTGCTGCATCGGAAGCTGCGAAGGAGGTATTCTGGTATAAGAAGTTTATCGCAGAGCTTGGAGTGATGTCATCGGATGCCATCCCTCTTTACTGCGACAATAATGGTGCCATAGCCCTAGCTAAGGAGCCAAGATCTCACCAGAAGTCCAAGCACATCGAGCAGTGATTCCATCTGATCCGTGATTACCTCGAAAAGGGTTATGTCGAGGTTAAGAGAGTCAACTCCACAGACAATGTGGCAGACCCACTGACAAAGCCATTGGGCCAGCAAAAGATCGAAGCCCACCTTGAGAAGATGGGACTTAGATATGTAGCCAATTGGTATTAGGTTAAGTGGGAGTTTGTTAGATGTATGCCTTAGATGCCAGATTGGCTGGCACATTCCTGTACAAATCTAAGGGCAAATTTATAATTTTGATTATAAATCAATAAATGAGTTATTCTTCTATCATATTGTGTACATTGTGTCTGTGATACATCCTTTGAGTTAGTAGAAATGTCAATTCATATGTTCAAGAGTTGAAAATTTAAGGCATGAATTTACATAACTAACTCATAAACAGCTCCTGACCATAGGATCATCACAAGGATGGTGATCGATCTGGAAGGTTGGTGTACGATCACTTTCTTAGGGTAGATGTGTCTTGAGTCTACGGTATGGAGACACCAAAGTAAGAGTACAGGTATTCGTTGAGAACGAGAGTACTGAGCATGACCACCTCGAGCAGTCATAAAAAAGTCTACCTTCTCGTCGATGGCTAGCTCAATGCTGCAGTTGTGTGTCTAGTTCTTTGACCTAAGGTGCATCGATAGTTCACCTTGAGTGTGTTATAGTTTGACTACACCATAACTCGGTCTCCTAGCCATTCAAAATCCTGAGGTGTATGTTGGCTGTAGCATATTCATTGTAGGAACCAGATCGCACCAAGATGGGATCTATCAACCTCGGTAGATGAGAGTAGTCCTATGATGATCGAAAGATCGAGTCCTTAAGCCCATGGCCATGGCAGAGTGAAATAATAAAAAAAAATTTCCATTGAGGTTTCACATCAGACTTGGATCAATCGATTGATTCATATGACTGATGTTGGGTTTGACGAGTTCACCTTAATCCTAATTCAATCAGGACTCATGATAGAGAAACTCAATCATACAGGTAGCTGCACTGAGAGGTTCATCTTCAGTTCTGATGGGTTGCCACCATATACTGCTAGGTGTCACTGGTGGATTTTGGGAGCAATTAGAATGATCTTGATGATCGATCATTCTAATTATCTGAATCAGAAGAGTTCTGATCCATCGAAAGGAGTTTCGATGATGTCGATGATGAGATCATGACATGTCTCATTATCATACAGAATTGAACCTAACTAGGTCACACTAACAAGGGTTAGGATCTGGATGTCATCAATTGGACTAGCCCAATTGATTTGGATTAGATCCAATTAGGTTCAAGAAAATCGTGCTAGCACACGATTGAGCCTAACTTTCTCCTCGTGTAATCTTTTCTATCTTGACTGAGTCAAATGTGATTTGACTCACCTAGAGAACCTTGAGAAGGTTTCTCTCAGTCTAAATGAAGCTTGTCCAGCTCAGAAAAGTCTTGTCTTAATTCATGAGATGAATTTAAGACAACACCTGCTAAATTCTAACACCTGCTATTTTATTTTAGGACATCTGTCAAATGTTGACATATGGGTCTTAAACTGAAGAGAGCTCATTGAAGGATTTTTGTGAAGTGTCCACATGCCAAATCCACATTGAATTGGGTGCCATAATCAGATTATGGTGTGAGCCTAATTGGATTAAAGTGGGCGCCCCAAGTGGATAAGGATGGAAGAGTCTTGATCAACATGGACTCTTGGGTGCCATCTCCCTTGTGCTTATCCATTGTTGGCACCAACATAAGAGAGAGGGTGGGGGTTCTTATCTGATGTGATCAGATGATATCACTCCATCAATCAAAATTTTTTTGGATTAAATAGAATTTTTTGATTGGTCGAATGATGTGGCACTGCGCAGCATATAGGGTCTATAAAAACCCTATCTGCACCTAGGGTAAAAAGTTTTTGTAAAAAACCATCAAATCTGCCACCCCCTTCCTCTTCTCCATGTCCCATCTAAAGTTCTCCCTCCCCTCTTCACATCCAAGGAGTTGGACATCCATCTGGCAAAGGTCCAAGGCATGGTGATGCCTTGAACAGGAAGGCTGCAGGACATCTTCGACAGGCTACTGCTCCAACTTCAGAAGGAGTTCTGAAGTACTTCCAAATCAGATAGAGATCTGATTTTTGGAGCATAGATTTGTGAGGAGAAGATATTCTAGGTCCTGCCCAAGTGGATACCGGTAGAGGCTAGGTGCTTGCGTGGCTACATCAGAACCTCGAGCTGTGCTGAGATCATCTACAGGGTAATCAGATTATCCTTGAGGTATGTCTATACTTTTCATACTTTTAGATTTAATTTTAGATTTTAAATATCAAATAATAAAATTAGATCTAACAGACATTAGATCTGAAATAGCGTAGGATAAAATTTTTAAATTATTTCATCCCAGATTTGATGAAATCTGGAAGATCCTACAAAGGAAAAAGATGATTTTTTCTTCATTCCAGGTGTCATCAGGTACGGAGGGTATAGAGGCAAACCACATTTCTGCTCTGAAGGAGTGTTATGATATAGTTAGACAAAGGAGCTGTTGGTCAAGTTATACATGAGCAACTCAAGCAATTAGAAGAGCAAGTGGGGTTTGGGATCGAGCCTGATATTGAGGAAAGGGATGAGCAGGATTTTGAAGATTTGAAGAAAGCTAATAATGATACAAATGTTGAAGTATTAGCTAAGAATGAGAAGAATTTAAGTCTTCAAGAATTAGGAAAGCTCCAAGTTCACTTAGAAGACTATGTGTAGAAAAGTTAGTTAAAAGTAGCTAAGCTTTCTGTTAATACTATTAATAAGCCTTGTAATCAAAGTAACTAAGATGATTTGTTACTAGACTATAAAAGTCTAGTTGATATGTAACATAAATCATTCTGAAAATTGATAATAAATGTGAGACTTGAGTCTCTTTTGGATAAGCTGCTTCTCCTAAAGCAGTAACATTGGTGGTTTCGTTGAGAGTTGCTATATTGGTGAAAATCAATGGGTGCTTCTACAAGAAATCAAGGTGCTACAGTGGATGTGAATACAGATGAGATTTGTGACTTGAAGAATCTTGTGGCATGTCTTCAAGCTGAAACTCAGGCTCAATTGAGTTTGCAAGGATCTCAGATAGAGAGGCTGAGTACTCAAATGGTGGAGTTGATGTCCCTTATCAAGAATCAACATAATCAACCTCCAGCTATTAATTAAATGGGGGTTGGTTCACAGTCTCCACAAGAGTTGAGGATGCAACATTCTAATGTAGGGAATTCTTGGGGATCAAGATCTCATAAGCTCTATAAGATGGACATTCCAGTCTTTAATGGTAAGGATATGTCTTAGGATATTTGCATAGAATCAAGACTTAGTTCAGGCTTAATGCTGTGCCTGAGGAGGATAAGCTCGAATTGGCTTCTGTCAATCTTCAAGGGCCTGCCTCTTATTGGTATCAATGGATTTTTGGTGCCCATTTGATTGGTTTTTGGTATGATTTTGAGCAAGGAATCAAGAATCATTTTGGTCCAACTTCATTTGACAATCCAAAGGTGGCATTAGCAAGATTATCTCGGAGCTTTTCAGTTGCTGATTATAATGCTCGATTTGAGAAATTGATGTCATCTATTTCTGATTTTGATGAGGATACTTTGGTAACCTTGTTTATAGCCAGGTTAAAATCAGAAATCAAGGAGGAATTGTTGTTCAATACACCTCAGAGATTGTTTGAGGCTATGAACATGGTTAGAGCTCAAGAAAAAAGGATTACTTGCAGGAGTTTTCTTAAAAGAATCAAGATGAGAATTCTAGTTCAATCATTTCAAAGTCTAAACCTACAAATTATGTTGCTATGCCAGTGAAGAGTCCATTTACAAGTGAGATTCAAGATCATAGAGAAAAGGGCATTTGTTTTTATTGTGATGAAAGTTGTGGGCCTGGGCATAATTGTAGAAAGAATGCTACTATGCTGATCTTTGAATGAGAGGAGGAAGAAAAACAAGTTGCTATTGAACAGTTTAATGAAGAGTTGTTTGTGGATCAGCATCATTGCCTTTTCGAGATAAGTTTTAATGCTCTCTCTAGTTCTGTTCATAATAAAACAATAAGAATATATGGCATTTTTTTTGATATGATAGTAAGAGTTCTTATTGATTCTGACGGTAGCCACAATTTCATATTAGAAAGTGTCATTAAAAGGCTTTCTATACTAGTAATACCAAGTACCCCTTTTAGAGTGTATGTGGGTAATGGAGATTATATCATTTGTTCTTTTAAGGTGGAGGGAGTGTCAATTCTGTTGCAAAATCAGTTTTTCAATGTTGATCTTTTTGTATTACTAACCCATGATCCTCAGTTGGTTTCGGAAATATAGTGCTTAAAACAATTTAAGAAAGTTCTATTTGATTTTATCATTTTGGGCCATTAATAACTAAATTTACTGCTATTTCTACCACTCAATTATTCTTTGAGATGGTGTTTAAGCTTCATGGTCTACCTAGAAGCATTGTTATAGACAGAGATCCCATTTTTCTTAGCAAGTTTTGGACTCAGTTATTTATATTGAGTGGCACAACTCTGTTGAGGTCAACTTCCTATCAGCCTCAAACTGATGGATTAACTGAGGTAGTTAACAGGTGTTTGCAGCAGTACTTAAGGTGTTTTGTTGCTGAAAATACTTCTATTTGGGTGTCATTATTGCCTATTGCTAAATATGTTTTTAATACTTTCTATCACAGTTCAGCTGGTATGGTGTCATTCCAGATTTTATAAGACAGTTCACCTCCTTCAACACCCTTATATATCAGGCAAGAGGATACCTTAGATTCTGTTAATGACTTGTTACAGGACAAGAAGAAGCTTTTGAGTTTTTTAAAGGAGAATCTGAAAAAGGCTCAAGTTAAAATGAAGTTGCAGACTGACAAACACAGAAGGAGTGCTCAGTTTAATGTGGGGGAATTGGTGATGGTTAAATTGCAGTCTATAAACAGCTTTTGTAGCTAATTCTAAGCCTTTAAAATTGGCTAGCAGGTATTATGGACACTTTGAAATTCTGAACTGCATTGGTTCAGTAGCTTATCAACTTAAGTTATCCCCATCTTCAAGAATTCATCCTGTCTTTCACATTTCATTGCTTAAGAAATTTGAGAACTTTTCTGCAAATTTAGATTCACTTTTTCTTCTAGAGTATTCCTTTGGAAATCATCCTCTTTTGGTACCTTTGGTCATTACTGCTCACAGACAGATTTATAGCAGTAAAGGGTACAAAAATAGATTCTGGTATAATGGCAAGGATTGCCATTGGAAGAGGCATCCTGGAAAGATTTTGATTCCTTTTGTCATTCTTTTCCCTATTTACACCTTGAAGACAAGGTGAATTTTGCATAGGGGGGTATTGTTACGATACAATTAGATAAAGAAGCTATTGGTCAAGCTATACATATGAGCAACTCAAGCAATTAGAAGAGCAAGTGGTGTTCGGGGTCGAGCCTGATATTGAGGAAAAAAATGAGCAAGATTTTGAAGATTTGGAGAAAGTTAATAATGATACAAATGTTGAAGTATTAGCTGAGAATAAGAAGAGTTTAAAGAAGTCTTCAAGAATTAAGAAAGCTCCGGTTCACTTGGAAGACTATGTAGAAAAATTAGTTAAAAGTAGTTAAGCTTTCTGTCAATACTGTTAATAAGCCTTGTAACTGAAGTAACTAAGATGATTTGTTACTAGACTATAAAAATGTAGCTGAGATGTAACATGAACCATTCTAGAAATTGATAATAAACATGGGACTTGAGTCTCTTTTGGGTAGGCTGCTTCTCCTAAAGCAGTAACAAGGAGGTAGTTGCATGAGTTGTCTTTGGCATTGTTGAAGTGCCAGTCTCTTGGCAATTGCTGTAAGCCGCCTCTGCATGCGAACTTGGAATTTGGATAGTAGCTGCTGGAAAAGGGACAGATGTAGCCTCTAACTTCGGCTTCTTGCTCTTCTACTCTATTTAGTAGCCTGGCAAAAACTGCCAACTACAACCTATTGCAGAACAACAAGGGGAAAGCGAATGATTCATTTGAATTAAATAGTTGCTAGCTGGTGAGATGTAATTTTAAGTTGTAGAGGCCTTTTCAAAGGCCAATTTGTAACTGAAAGCAAAATCTTGATATCAAAATTATTATGACTAACTTAATATGTTGTGTGACACTAAGGCTCTGTGCCCCTTGTAAATGATTGGTGATTCTAAATTTTTATATGAATGATGAAGAGAAAGACATTTACAGAAAAGAAAGATATCTTTTTTCTACCTGCATTGCTACAAACAATTCCACATAAATATGCATGTTTTTTCATTTATCTAAATGCTGTTGCAAATGTTACCAGGATAACTCTCGGACTCGAGAAGGAATAATATCTAAACCATGCACTAAATTTGAAAGAAGGATGATAAGGACATGCCTCCTGGGTTGTGAAGTTGAAGATTTTGTAGCATAGAAATCTAGAATGTGTGAAGAGAAGTATTACCTGCATAGGACTGGCAGCTACCAATAGACCGGCAACCCCTCCTCCGACAACTCGACCATCTAGGCTTGCCAAAGAAACAGTCATCCTAGTAGAGTGACTTCTTGTACCTCTATTATCAATGGGCATAAATGATCCAGAAAAGAAGAGTAACTCAAATCGGCCCTACAAAAGCAGTCCAGTAACTTATAATAAATTAATAGGCAACGAAAGAACAAGATCAAATCATAGGCATAACAACAGAAAGCTGATGAATATAGGAAGATAGTATTATGGCAAACATTTCAAATTAGAGGAATAAAATAAACTTGATACCTATAATAAAAGCATGTAGGAAACCTCAGATTTGAAAAAGTACACAGGTTTATATTGATTACAAATTATGTATATGGAGTACATTGGTAACTGGGGAGAAAATGTATAGATTTTTTCGAGGCCTATTAACCCCTAGGCCCTAGTTATCCAGATATTGGTTTAATAAACTACTGGCTCATTACACAAAAATAAAAGAATAAAGGTACACGAGGGAATGAGAAGATTCAATAGAACCCATGGAACCATAAAATCAAGCTTTACATTGTGTATAGGATTGCCCACATAGTACACATATTATTTAACGATCTGATTGAAACCAATTAATCATACAAACATATGTGCACATCATAATATGATAGAAATTTCTTGGGGAACACTTCAACTAATAAATCATGGGTGGTTGTGTTAACCCAACTAATTAGTCACTGATGACAGTGTTTGCCGATTATATACAATCCCTTACATATACTTGGCATCTACAATATCAACATTCTTTCATCTTCCGGCCTTCTGCAGCAAAGGTTTTGCTAATATGCGGTTACCAAAAGCAAAATTTCTTGAATACAAGATGGATGATATATGCTATTTTTTAAATATTGACATTCACATTATGTAATCTAACACTAGATTTAATAGTTGTTGCACACTTTAGAAAATGCCACTTCATGTGAGCACTTTATATTTTACATGGTAGACAAACTAAAATGTTCATAGTTTGGTTGCCATTAAAAGCAGGTCACCACTACTAAAGTCTAAAAATTTGCACATCTCTTATCACATTAGAGTCAGCCTTCCTACAAGAACTACGTTAATTCGAAAAATTCAATCATCCATTATCTGAGCAACTACAACCATCCTATTGAAAGCAAAAGGTCAGAAAGAACTATTTGGTAGCAACTCCACGAGTACTTGGGAATAGTGGGCTCAAACTGGCTAGCGGCTAGGACTTAACAAAGCCTATTTGGTAGTAGTTAAATCAATAGCGGACTAAAAATAGGGTCCATCAAACAACACTATTAGAGGCCTGCTATCAAAATTAGATAAAATTATTAAAAGAATATATCCTATAGGTTAAAAGAAGTAAAGACTAAAGTATCACTATAAGTGTCAGAAAAACTAGTCCAACATGAAAACCTTCAACACAAGATGAAGAAGAATACAAATTATGCATTTATCAGTCCTAGACAAAGCTTGTCTATATGAAATGAAAGAACTTGGTAATGGGTTTCCTACTGCAAGGATCCCTATATTTGCGTTTGAATGCCATATCACTACCAAGTCACCTTATAATTAAAAAGATTATAAATAGAATTTATCAATATTTTATACTTCACAAAATGGATAAAGACTATGACATGTCTCTTTAAAAATTACATAGAGTACACTTACTTTGGACTTTCTGGTCTATAATTCTCTGTGGAGTTAAGCACCTCGGTCAAAGAAGTTTATTATACCAAGCATTTAGAATTTATTTCTCATATTTTATTTAGTATAAACATGGATAACAAGTCACAATAAATTGGCTATAAGATTCTAAATACGTGGTATAGAGTTAACAATTTTATGGCTATTGATATGAACTAAGATCGGTGCTTGCAACATGAGGGGGCACAACATGCAGCAATCGAAAATTCAATATAGGCAAAAATATTGAGCACATGTATCACCAAGAAATGATTGACACCATCATAGCATGCAAATACAATTCATAAACCAATTGGACAAAACACCTCCTAATTTCCAAAAGATTGCATATGTTGGAGACAGGATGCACCACATATGCATCATGAAGGGAAAATGTAAGCCTCCTGCGAGTACTAAGCATCAAATTATGTGGTTCAGGTATTTCTAACTTCATGTATCCTTGAATATGATCCTCATTCGATGTTGATGGTGCATAAGTTAGAAAGGCCTAAAATATCTGATCATAGTGATGTTTTATTTAGGAATTCATATGACATGAAAATAAAAATAAAAATCATCTTGAAAATAACTGCATCAAACTGGATATTCAATTCTCTAGTTTCAAATAAAAAACTTGAGAAATACTATAGAGTAACATTAATTTGATAATCAAGTTGTAATCAATAGGATTGCTTCATCTACATGAGGTCATCTAACATGTCAATAAAATTAAATCATGAAAATGATACTATGAAGAAATTCTACATAGGTCAACAAAAACATAGGGCAGGCTAGGCTGGGTCTAGGTCTGGTTCTTATGGCTGGGCCTGGCCTATGTGAAGGCCTTGTCCGCTGCACCAAGCACCAGTTCCCTATCGAAAAAAAAAAAAAAATTTTTGAAAAAAAGAGCTAGAGGAAAACTCCCATCGGGAGTCTTCTTCTCCGATGAGTCTAGATGGGAAACTGACTCCTAGGACAGGCCGGACTCAAGCGGAACTCCCAGAAGCCCTCTGTAAAAAGGAACCTCTCCCCTCCAAGGCACTCCACCATGAGTAATCCCTCTTCTTTCCTGTTCTTTTCAAGGCCTTGAACCATCACTGTCGGTTGAGAAATTCACCAAAAATTGCATGTCCCCTATTCTTTTTGATTTTTTCCCCTTCTTCCGGCAACCTACGTCGCCGGCATTCGTCACCAAGGGCCTCAGCTCACCCCTGCATCAGCTCCTTGTCGAAGATGGAGCCCTAGTCACCGGTGAGAGAGCTGGGACATGAAAATTACTACAGATAAGAACACTATGAATGCGATGTTCCCAGTTTGGAATAGCGGCCCTATCCTTCATTTCCAAATTAGACCTTTTTCGGAACTATAAATCGTGTACCACGCCTAACCCCTTTTCTTCTCATCTCTGTTTCGATCTCCTTCTCTTCTTCGTTCTTGACACCTTTCTTGTTGTTGCTCTTGTGGTTCTACTTTAGAATGACCATGGAAGCATTGTTCTTACTATTCTACAGTGATGGTATGGAGGGGACAAAAGGTTTCTTGTTGCCTTACCAAAAGCAACAACAACAAAAATGATGACGGGTTGGTGTTATTTTCCTACAAGACTGATGATGCTTGCCCCATTTTCCTATTCCCTCGCCAATCCCTTTCTCTCTATTGATCAATCCTGAGCCAATGTTAGCCTCCAAGTACGTTCTTCTTATTTGAATCAAGCAAGATTTTCTTTTTTTGGACAAAAAATCTATGTAAGATCGAATATTTTAATTCGATTTTGTTCTATTTCTGAAACAGAGCAATCAGCTGGGAGCGGTGCTCCCCCAGCATCACACGGCCAAACGAGGACTTTATTGCTCCCCGTTTGGAGCAGAAACAAAACAAAACCGAATTAAAATATTCAATCTTACACAAATTTTTGGTCCCAAAAAAAAAATCTTGCTTGATTCAAATAAGGAGAACGTACCTGGAAGCTAACGTTGGCTAAGGATTGATCAATAAAGAGAAAGGGATTGGCAAGGGAATATGAAAGCGGGGCAACCATCATCGGTCTTGTAGGAAAATAACACCAACCCGTCATCATTTGTTGTTGTTGCCGTTGGTAAGGCAACAAGAAACTTGTTGTCCCCTCCATACCACCACTGTAGAACAGTGAAAACAATGCTTCCATGGTCACTCTAAAGCAGAACCACAAGAGCAACAATGAGAAAGGTATCAAGAAAGAAGAAGAGAAGGAGATCGAAATAGAGAGGAGAAGAAAAGGAGTTAGACATGGTACACGATTTATAGTTCCAAAAAAGGTCTAATTTGGAAATGAAGGATAGGGCTGCTATTCCAAACTGGGAACATCGTGTTCATATTGTTCTTATCTGTAATAAAATTATTCGGCCCAATTTTGGGCTGGTTTCCTCCTCTTCCCGCCCGCCCCCATTGGTGCAGGGATAGATCTCGATCAAGTTTGGCCCAGATTTGCGTGCTCTTCTTCCATCTTTTATGATACAAGAGAAGATATCGACGAAGGCCGAGTGATATGAGGTAGCTTTTAATAACTAAATCTTTCGAGCATCTATTTCCGAGCAAAACCAAAATTTTCAATCGAGATGGTAAAGAATAGGAGTTCTGATATTTATATTACAAAAATAAACATGCAATGCAAGGGGCCAATATATTTACTATATGACAAGTCGTCTCCTCTGGGAGATGGACTAGATTTGTAATGAAAAAGAGATTGAGGCTTGATGATATAGTTGTTTTCTACAAATGTAGGAGGCTACAAAATCCATATTTTTTATCAACATTGAGTACAAAAAGCATATATATGGTAGTAACTCATTTTTGACTCATATAGAAGAGAAAGGGGAGAAGAATAGCAGTAACTTCCTTTCTGTATGAGTCAAAGAGGAGTTATTACAATATGTATGGTTTTCGTATTCAATGTCAGTAAAAAAAAAAATAAGGATGTCGCAACCCTCCGCACTTATAGAAAATAACTATATCATTTGGTTTCAATATTTTTTTGTAATATCCATCATGGATATTAAAGCCCAATCAAAAAAATGTTGGGAAATGTGTCCTAAAAAGCCAATCGTCAAGCTGTTGACGGTTGAGCAACCAAGTATTGTAATTGATTTGTTAATAAATAAAATATATTTGGCATTTTCATCATAAGCTTTCATCTTCTAATGAACTCCGTTGTTATGATGAAGTCCTTAGGACTATTTAAGTTCGATAAAGAGAGGATTTATCGATTAGTCCTTAAAACTGTTCACGACCAAATGATAGGCTGTTAATAAGGACGACAGCTTCTATCAAGCATAGGTCGCTGTAGGCCATATGGGTTGGTTGTCCTCTTAACCAAGGAGTGTGGAGACACTGGTATGGCATACAGGTGAGATGTAAGGGTACATCGTCATTGAACGTGACCAACTCCAGAGCATTCTGCTGTCGAGAATGTCTCTGATGGGATATAGGTATAAGTGTCCCTTAGACTTGAGATCGCCTCAGTGACTTGCAAGCAACTCACTGTGCTTTGGTACTGGACTAACTGAATTTTTAATTCAGGGATGGAAGGCTTCTGGGCACAGTCAAGTACTTGTGAAGTCAGAGTGTGATCGAGATGGGATTGACCACTCCAAGAGTTGGAGAAGAATGAGTCGCTGTATTTCAATTTAGCAAAACCTTGGCCAGGGTAATCCATCAGATGGATTTGATATTTTGAAATACAATGTGGACAACCTGATCAGAGTTGACAGTTGAGCTCTGGGGTGTCCTATGATCATTTTGGTCAAGGGGATGAATTATATGAAAACTATATCCGCATGGGTTCTAAGGATGTTGTTCTACACATTCGACCTATCCGGTCGTCGGGTACCATTGCTAGATGGTCACTTCGATTGGTATAGAAATTTGTTCCTATGCTACTGGCTTAGGTTCGGACCTATGAGGTCACACACATTAGAGTTCATGATCCGATCGGATGGTTGATCAACGATTAAGAATCGTTCTAGGGTTAAATGATCAATACGATTGACATTTAACCCAGTGCAAGTGTTGTAGGAGGATCGATTAGTAATTCGATTGCTAATTGGCTTAATTTGATTAAGCCAATGGGCTGAGATTAAATCTAATTAAATATGATTTAATTAGATTTAGTTTGGGCTTGATTGGATCAAGTCCAATTGGTTTATTGGATAAGCCAAGTGCAAGGAAAAACTAGTCCTAGTTCAACTAGGACTTGGGTCAATCTAATTTCTAATTTGATTAGAAAATTAAATCAAATTTAAATATAATTTAATCTGATTAAATTAGGTTCTTAATTGGGTTAAGACCTATTTTAATTGGGTTGATCTAATTTTGATTTGATTTGGTTTGGGAAACCAAATTAAAACAAGTTATGAGACAGAATCCTAGTAGGACTAGGATTCCACCTTGCGCCACATAAGCCTTCTCCACGCCCTCTCTCTTATTCAACGCCAATCTCCACTTATTTTGTGCGACAAAAGCCCTCTCCCAGATCTCTCCCACGTTCACAAAAGGTCTCCTCTCTTCTTTCTTACATGGAAGGTGATTTGGATCAAATCTAAAAGGAATAAGTTTGGATTTCGAATTCTATGAGATAGAGTTTTAGAAATCCAAAACTCTTTCAATTTTGCACCGAATTTATCCAAATTTTTTTTGGAATTTTCGTGGCTTTTAGGGTTTATATTGTACACCCTTTTCTGGTGATCCATGTACGAAAATATGGAGGAGGTGCTCAAGAGTTGGGCGTCCCTTTACTTGCCATGTTTGGATAAGCCTTGACTAGGTGTTTGACCTAGACAAGGACTCTATCATATTCTCTATATAAGACGAGTTTATTCATGAAATTTTAAGGGGAGATATCTTTTTGAGAGGCCTTTCTGCCATCCAAAAATCAGAGAGAAATACCTTTGTGTCGTGGAGATATAAAAGACGCAAGTTTGGGTGTCTAGAGAGAAAAACGTGAAGAAGAAGAGGGTCTTCTTCTAGGGTTTTTATTTTCATATCTTTCCTCCTTCCATCTTGAGTTTCCTGAGAGCGTCTCAGATCTGAAACTTCTCCTTCTACTTTCCATCTTTGGAAGAGTCCAAATCAAGAAGAAGGAGGCACCTGATCAACCATCAAAGAAGGATCAGCGCAGTACTAGCATACTGTGCTGATTTCCTGAAGCAGGACTTCTGATCGAGATTCGTGGGCTCGTGTGGACGACTCCTAGAGGCCGGACACGTGTGCGGCTTGCAACATCATCCTTAAGCCCAGATCAGCGAGGTTAGAGCGTCTAACTTGCAAGGTAATAGATCTGATCTATTATTTAATACATACATTAGATGTAGCTAGCATAGAAACATGTTGATATGATCAACATGTAGTTCATACTATATTTATATATATTTTAATTTTTAATTTAATGCTATATAATAATCATGTAATAGGATCTTAGATCTAGGGATTTTCTGATCTTAGAAAATAAATTTTGATTTATTTTAGTCTTCCGCTGTATGATCTTGAAAAAGTTTCAAGATCTAACCCTGAAACCCTAGATCTGGTTCCTACAATTGGTATCAGAGCCCAGGTTCTTTATTACATGATTATTTATACATGCTTAGATTATTTCTTAGATTAGATCTAATTTATAATCTGATTATTAAATCTGAAATTAAAATTTTAGATCAATCACAAACTGCAAGGTTGTCCTGCTGTAAGGTTTACCCCTTACAGTGCAAAGGTTGTCCTAGTTTGTGTAGATCTATCTTTAATCATAAATTTGTTAGATATGATCTAGATTAAATTTATGATTTATTAGATTTAAAAGATGTTTAAATCTGAAATAAAATCTCTTTGTTAATAATTTTTGTGCAAAGAAATTGTTTAAAGTTGAAATTGTTTCAATTACATGAACCTGTTTAGATTAGATCTAAAGTAGTTTCATGTTTATTTCACTTGCATCTTGATTCGGAATCAAACATGCAATATGGTTAATAGAATCATATTGTAAAATTGTTTTACAAATATGAAAATGATTTTTTGAAAAGCCAAACCCAACCCTCAGCCCAAAACTTAATTAAGAATTAAGAAGTTGTTTGATTAGGTTCTAGGATTGTGAATTGAAGAACCTAAGACACAAATCATAACACATTGGGTTAATGGGTTAGTGGGAACTAGGTCCATTAATTGGGTTAGACCTATGGTTAGATTAAAGATGGACTTAATTAGAGAATTGACTAAATCTAATCAATTGTTGTCTTAGATTAGGTCAAGGATTCTCTAGATCAATTACAATAGTTGTAGTTGGTCAAGTCCATGTCTTTAACGAGAACCAAATGGACTTGATTCTTGGCTAAGCGGTCTAGCACGAACTGTTAGGTTGATCTAATCGAAACTAATTAAACCAGTTGGTGTCTAAGGTAAACCAGACCGGTGGTTTTTAATTGGGAGCCCGCTTACCTGGCCATTCATGATGGTGTCTAAGGCAAGCTTTGGCAGACCCTCCCACTGATCGAACTTACCTGGCCTCTTGGTGAAATTATGTTTTGATCGGATCACTTGACTATTCGAGCTGACCCATGTCAGCTAGGTAAATCAGTGTGACTGATTTAGGTGCTCCTAGACCAGCCCTTTTAATGGTCTCCCTTAAGCTGACTTGGTGAAGTCAGTGGGAGGATCATAATAAGCTGGTTCATCTGACCTCATCCTCTATATTATTTAAATCCTCTAAAATTATTAGGTCCTTAAAATGATAAAGTTATGGAGATAACTGAGTCATAGCCTCCCATTAAGGTGTTTGATAATGAGTCCATGAACTCAATAATCATTGCAGACCCAAAGGCCTGGTGCTTGTTGACTAATGGAATTATCACTCATCATATGACGACTTGGAAGTATCTCTCTAATGGTGGTTAGGTGAGCCAACCAAAGTTGGGCTTAATCATTCGTTGGTTAGATACACCAAGTATGATCATGTTAATGGTTGGACCTAACTGGATCCTTACAGTGGAGGCCAAAGCCTACTGATTAAGTTTCTGGGGCAAAATTAAAATTACTAGAAATTATTTAGAGAAACAATTGGTTATGAACCTACCCTTAGATGTACATGGGTTGGCCAACCAAAGTTGGGCTTGTGTGCAGTCTAAGTGGATTCTAGTACCCGCTAAGGAATTAGGGTAATTCCTCGAATTGGAGGTAGAGGCTACCAATTCGAATAAAATAGTGGGAGAAACCTTTTGATTAAAGTCCAAATCTTTAGGTTTAATGAATCAATTACTAATTAGGTTATGGTTCTCCTTTGTGCAAATATGGCCACTTTCCTATCACTCCGATCATTGTTGGACAATGATAAGTTGGTGGGATCCAACTTCGATAGCTGGTATCGAAAGTTGAAGATAGTCCTGGAGCATGAACGGATCCTATATGTGATATTAGATCCTGCACCTGAGGAGCCAGCTGTCAATGTATGTGGAACAGTCAGAGACACTTACCAGAAGTGGCTCAGTGACCGGACCACGATGTGCTGTATCATGCTAGCTGCTATCATGAGCGACGAGTTCAGTCGCAGATTCGAGACGGCTCAGCCAAAGGACATGCTTCAAGTGTTGGAGGATACCTTTGGCACACCCGATGACGTAGAGAGGCACAAGACTAGTTGTGCCATCTTCAACGCCAAAATACGGGATGGAGTCTCTATCACTGATCATGTATTGTACATGATCGAGCTGATGGAACGATTGAGCAAGCTCGGCTTTCCCTTGCATGAGCAGTTTGGGAAAGATGCAATACTGAACTCGCTGCCCAAGTCTTGTCTCCCATTCCTCACTCATTATAGAATGACAAAGCCTGAAGTAAACTACCATGGGTTAATGGGGTTGCTTCAGAACTTTGAGAAGGATCACCAACTCCTCAAGGAGTCGGTGAACTCAGTGAACTCAGTGGGAGGTTCATCTTCTGGTTCTCGACCCTTTGAGAAAGGAAAGAAGAACAAGAAGAAGAAAGTCAAGAAGGTGCAAGTTCAGGCTGGGACATCTGTGCAGAGCCAGACCAAAAAGATCAAGCCTGATAAGAGTCTATTCTACTGGCAAGCACCCTAGATTAGATAGTGTGTCAAATATCTACTTATGGCATTGGAGGCTAGGTCATATAAATAAGAACAGAATAAACAGGTTGACTCAAGAGGGAATCCTCAAAGTCAGTGATTGTGAATCACTTCCAACCTGTGAGTTCTGTCTTCTTGGTAAAATGACCAAGTCACCTTTTACTGGAAAAGGTGAGAGAGCTACTGAGCTCTTGGGCCTAGTACATACTGATGTATGTGGGCCCATGAGCACCAGTGCTAGAGGTGGATATTTCTACTTCATAGCTTTCACGGATGACCTATACCTATATGGATATGTCTATCTGATGAAACATAAGTCGGATTCATTTGAAATGTTCAAACGATTCTGAAGTGAAGTAGAAAAATAAACTGGAAAGAGTATTAAAACTCTTCGATCTGATCGAGGAGGAGAATACCTTTCTAGTGAGTTTCTCACATATCTAAGAGAGAATGAGATTCTCTCCCAATGGACTCCTCCAGGAACACCACAGCATAATGGTGTGTTTGAAAGGAGGAATCGGACTCTGTTAGACATGGTCCGATCCATGATGGATTTTTTGCTAGCTTGCTGATATCCTTCTGGGGATATGTACTCAAATCGGCCTGTTATCTGTTAAATAGGATTCCAAGTAAGTCTGTAATTAAGACTCCATATGAGATATGGACGGGACGTAAGCCAGCACTTTCACACCTTAGGGTCTGGGGGTGCCCGGCCTATGTCAAACGATTAGTCACAGACAAACTTGGACCTAGGTCTGACAAATGCTCATTCATAGGGTACCCCAAAGAGACAAAAAGATATTTTTTCTACCATGCTGATGAACAAAAGGTGTTCGTCAGCCTTAAGGCAATCTTTTTAGAAAAGGAGTTCCTTGGTGAAGGAACCGTTGCCTCTAAGGTTGAACTTGATGAAGTTCAACAGGTAGAAGGACCGACACCAATAGCTGAACCTGAGTCGGATATGATTAGATCAGATCCGGAGCCCAATATACCTGCACCATTAAGGCGATCCGGTAGAGTACCGCGTCAGCCGGACAGATACTACGGTTTCTTGGTCCGGGATGGTGATCCCATCGAACTTGATGAGAATAATGAGGATCCGATCACCTATATGGATGCTATGCAGAGACCTGATTCCGAGAAATGGCTTGAAGCCATGAAATCCGAAATGGAGTCCATGAAGGTCAACGATGTATGGACATTGGTTGACCCACCTGAAGGGGTTAAACCCATTGGGTGTAAATGGGTCTTCAAAAGGAAGAGGGGCGCAGACGGAAAGGTGGAGACCTATAAAGCCTGTCTGGTTGCCAAGGGGTATCGTCAACGTTATGGTATTGACTATGACGAGATATTTTCCCTTATGGCAATGCTCAAATCTATTCGGATAATGCTTGCAATAGCTGCCCATCTGGATTATGAGATCTGACAGATGGATGTAAAGACAGCTTTCCTGAATGGAGAGCTGACTGAAGAGGTGTATATGATACAACCTGAAGGGTTTACATCCACAGATGAGTCCAAGGTGTGCAAGCTTCAGAGATCCATTTATGGACTGAAGCAAGCTTCTCGGAGTTGGAACATGCATTTTGATAAGGTGATCAAAACGTATGGCTTCATTAAGAATGGAGAAGATCCCTGCATCTATAAATGGGCAAATGGTCCAGTTGTGGTATTCCTTGTCTTGTACGTGGATGACATTCTCTTAATCGGGAATGACATCCCCGCACTACAGGGAATAAAAGTTTGGTTGTCATCACAGTTCTCCATGAAGGACTTGGGTGAAGCATCCTACATCCTAGGGATGAAGATCTATAGGGATAGATCTAAAAGGATGCTTGGGTTATCCCAGTCCATGTACATAGACACTGTGCTGAAGAGGTTCAGCATGGAGAATTCTAAGAAGGGCTATCTACCGATAGGCCAAGGAATTTCTCTCTCTAAGAAGGATTGTCCGACAACTCCTGAAGAGAGAGAGCGTATGAGTAGAGTCCCATATGCTTCAGCCGTGGGATCTATCATGTACGCCATGACATGTACAAGACCAGATGTGGCATACTCACTAGGAGTAGTGAGTAGATACCAATCTGATCCTGGAGAAAACCACTGGAAAGTGGCTAAAGCCATCCTTAAGTATTTGAGAAATACTAAGGACCAATGGTTGGTTTATGGCGAGTCAGATCTGAAACTTGTGGGGTTCACAGACTCCAGCTTCCAATCTGACCATGATGACAGCAGGAGTGTGTCGGGTTATATCTTTACTCTGAATGGTGGAGCCATCTGCTGGAAGAGTTCCAAGCAGCATACTGTGGCGGACTCTGTTTGTGAAGCGGAGTACATCGCAGCATCGGATGCCGCGAAGGAAGCTGTGTGGCTGAGGAAATTCATCAATGAGCTTGGAGTAGCATCCTCCTTTGATGGTCCAGTCCTGCTCTACTGCGACAGCACTGGTACCATAGCTCAGGTGAAGGAACCAAAGCACATCAGCGGATGAAGCACATCTTGCACCACTTCCACCTGGTCCGAGAGATCGTGGATCAAGGTGATGTCGACCTTCAGAAGATCGACTGAAAGGAGAACCTAGCCGACCCCTTCACTAAAGCCCTGGCAATAAAGGAGTTCGACAACCACAAGTCGAAGATGGGTATTAGATACTGTGCCGAGTGGCTTTAGGACAAGTGGGAGTTGTTGGGAAATGTGTCCTAAAAAGCCAATCGTCAAGCTGTTGACGGTTGAGCAACCAAGTATTGTAATTGATTTGTTAATAAATAAAATATATTTGGCATTTTCATCATAAGCTTTCATCTTTAATGAACTCCGTTGTTATGATGAAGTCCTTAGGACTATTTAAGTTCGATAAAGAGAGGATTTATCGATTAGTCCTTAAAACTGTTCACGACCAAATGATAGGCTGTTAATAAGGACGACAGCTTCTATCAAGCATAGGTCGCTGTAGGCCATATGGGTTGGTTGTCCTCTTAACCAAGGAGTGTGGAGACACTGGTATGGCATACAGGTGAGATGTAAGGGTACATCGTCATTGAACGTGACCAACTCCAGAGCATTCTGCTGTCGAGAATGTCTCTGATGGGATATAGGTATAAGTGTCCCTTAGACTTGAGATCGCCTCAGTGACTTGCAAGCAACTCACTGTGCTTTGGTACTGGACTAACTGAATTTTTAATTCAGGGACGGAAGGCTTCTGGGCACAGTCAAGTACTTGCGAAGTCAGAGTGTGATCGAGATGGGATTGACCACTCCAAGAGTTGGAGAAGAATGAGTCGCTGTATTTCAATTTAGCAAAACCTTGGCCAGGGTAATCCATCAGATGGATTTGATATTTTGAAATACAATGTGGACAACCTGATCAGAGTTGACAGTTGAGCTCTGGGGTGTCCTATGATCATTTTGGTCAAGGGGATGAATTATATGAAAACTATATCCTCATGGGTTCTAAGGATGTTGTTCTACACATTCGACCTATCCGGTCGTCGGGTACCATTGCTAGATGGTCATTCGATTGGTATAGAAATTTGTTCCTATGCTACCGACTTAGGTTCGGACCTATGAGGTCACACACATTAGAGTTCATGATCCGATCGGATGGTTGATCAACGATTAAGAATCGTTCTAGGGTTAAATGATCAATACGATTGACATTTAACCCAGTGCAAGTGTTGTAGGAGGATCGATTAGTAATTCGATTGCTAATTGGCTTAATTTGATTAAGCCAATGGGCTGAGATTAAGTCTAATTAAATATGATTTAATTAGATTTAGTTTGGGCTTGATTGGATCAAGTCCAATTGGTTTATTGGATAAGCCAAGTGCAAGGAAAAACTAGTCCTAGTTCAACTAGGACTTGGGTCAATCTAATTTCTAATTTGATTAGAAAATTAAATCAGATTTAAATATAATTTAATCTGATTAAATTAGGTTCTTAATTGGGTTAAGACCTATTTTAATTGGGTTGATCTAATTTTGATTTGATTTGGTTTGGGAAACCAAATTAAAACAAGTTATGAGACAGAATCCTAGTAGGACTAGGATTCCACCTTGCGCCACATAAGCCTTCTCCACGCCCTCTCTCTTATTCAACGCCAATCTCCACTTATTTTGTGTGACAAAAGCCCTCTCCCAGATCTCTCCCACGTTCACAAAAGGTCTCCTCTCTTCTTTCTTACATGGAAGGTGATTTGGATCAAATCTAAAAGGAATAAGTTTGGATTTCGAATTCTATGAGATAGAGTTTTAGAAATCCAAAACTCTTTCAATTTTGCACCGAATTTATCCAATTTTTTTTGGAATTTTCGTGGCTTTTAGGGTTTATATTGTACACCCTTTTCTGGTGATCCATGCACGAAAATATGGAGGAGGTGCTCAAGAGTTGGGCGTCCCTTTACTTGCCATGTTTGGATAAGCCTTGACTAGGTGTTTGACCTAGACAAGGACTCTATCATATTCTCTATATAAGATGATTTATTCATGAAATTTTAAGGGGAGATATCTTTTTGAGAGGCCTTTCTGCCATCCAAAAATCAGAGAGAAATACCTTTGTTTCGTGGAGATATAAAAGACGCAAGTTTGGGTGTCTAGAGAGAAAAACGTGAAGAAGAAGAGGGTCTTCTTCTAGGGTTTTTATTTTCATATCTTTCCTCCTTCCATCTTGAGTTTCCTGAGAGCGTCTCAGATCTGAAACTTCTCCTTCTACTTTCCATCTTTGGAAGAGTCCAAATCAAGAAGAAGGAGGCACCTGATCAACCATCAAAGAAGGATCAGCGCAGTACTAGCATACTGTGCTGATTTCCTGAAGCAGGACTTCTGATCGAGATTCGTGGGCTCGTGTGGACGACTCCTAGAGGCCGGACACGTGTGCGGCTTGCAACATCATCCTTAAGCCCAGATCAGCGAGGTTAGAGCGTCTAACTTGCAAGGTAATAGATCTGATCTATTATTTAATACATACATTAGATGTAGCTAGCATAGAAACATGTTGATATGATCAACATGTAGTTCATACTATATTTATATATATTTTAATTTTTGATTTAATGCTATATAATAATCATGTAATAGGATCTTAGATCTAAGGATTTTCTGATCTTAGAAAATAAATTTTGATTTATTTTAGTCTTCCGCTGTATGATCTTGAAAAAGTTTCAAGATCTAACCCTGAAACCCTAGATCTGGTTCCTACAAAAAAAAGGGGGTCAGCGCGGGCTGTGCACGCACTGGTTCGAAAGAAACATGACTCCTAATGGGAGTCCCTTTCGTATGGTCTCCCGATGGAGATTGAAAGTCGGGGAGGACTCGGACTCCTCCCCCGGCACTCTATAAGAAGGATGACCCTTCCCTTGGAACCCCCACTACTCCGATTGCCATTCATCATCGGAGGTTGCTCGCAAAAGCCGTGTATGCCCTTTTCGTGTTTGCTTCAAATTCTCATCGAAGATCTCCCTAGATTGGAGGTAAGCCCTAGCCCTCCTTCCTCTCTTCCTTCCCCTCCTTCCCATGGTTTCATTCATCCTTGTCGGCCGTCGGGTTCGTCAGAAAATCTACAAAACTATAAGGCCCTGTTTTGCTCTGTTCAATAGAGCCTTCTCTTCCTTGTTTCCGACCATCCATGCCGCTGCCCATGATGCCACACCCCTGTAGCGTGACCCCCACCTCCCTAACCTTCTTCTCCGAAGGTCATGGCTGCCGGTGATCAGCCAATGATTGAAGAAATTCAAGAAAAAGGAGTGGATCCCCTATTTTCTATTGTTTTTTTTAATCTCCGCCGGCTGAGCCTCGCCACCGGCCATCTTTGGCTCCATTGTCATCGATCGTCACTGTCGGACCACCGATCGTACCACCATAGCTGTCGGACCATGGGCAAATGTGCCAAAGGTCCTTCCCCTGTTCAGCCAAAGAAGAGAAGAAAGAAAGAAGAAAAGAAAAAAGAAAAAAAAGAAAGAAAGAAGAAAAGAAGAAAAGAAAAAAAAAGAAAGAGAAAAGGAAAAGGAAAAAAAAGAGAGAGACTTTCTCTCTCTTCCATCTTCTCTTTTCTTTCTCTGTCCACTTTCTCTCTCTAGATTATTTCTCTTTCCTATGATTTTCTAAAATTATGAGAAGAGTGATGATGAGTTTGAATGATTCTGATAGAAATATCCTGATCCATGGTTGTCAGGTAGTATGCTAGCACTTTGATCAGATCATGAATCATTAGATTTGATCATCCATGATTTTATTTTGAATTATCTGTATACTAGTGTAATCATGACTTGATTAGATTATTTTGATTGGACCAATCAAGATGTTAGATCGTGACACCTAATCAATTTGGATTGTACCTCATGAATCCTTTCTCCTCTAATTTTCTCTCTCCACTTGATTTATGAACCCAATGAAGGAACCTCGGTCCTATCACTTCGAATCTGATTTGATCTAATAGTCAAACTTTGGACTATCTATGTTTTAATTGAACTTTGATCAGATGAAATTATATGATCGGACCAATCTAAACCGTTAAATATGGTATTCATATTCTTTCTGATTATTGAACTTGATCTTGTATAGGGATCGTTGACACCTGATAATCGGATATTATGATATGATCTATGAATTAAAAAATTTGAAAAGATATTTTTAAAATTATATGGATTTATTGAAATGCGAATGAGGTAAGTAATACTTCACTTTTTCCAAATTTATCAATAAATTATAATATATTTTTCTAACATGATTTGATAAACGATGCATGAATTGGATGAATGATATTTTGTTATGAAAATATCATATTTTGATATGTTATGATGAAGCATGATTGAATATATTGATTTCATTATGTATTATATTGATTGATTTTGATACCACATGATTTTATGTTTTCTTATCGAATTAGAATAAGAAATATAATTTATGAAGAATTTTGATATAAGAATAATATGAATTGACAATATGACTATATAAAGACCCCACCAATGGGGGCATATACATTGGCAATTGATTTATCTAGAGCATTTACATCGCTAGTGAGACCAGCGACAGCGAGACCAGCGATAAATTGCCAGCGAGACGAGCGATTTTGAAGGACTTTGTTGCCAGATGATTCACAGTCGACTACAAAAAGATACACAGTGTTATGACCCTACCATAGAGAAAATATGGTCATAGTTCATGTTAGATGAAAAGAACTTAAGAATGAAAGAAGTTGAAATCTCAAAAAAAAATTGAATTTTTGAAAAAAAAATAAATTTAGCATGAATTGTATTGCATAATTGAAATTGATTTCAAATTGATGAACTCTATATACTTATTTTCTATGAATGATTATTTACTTTAATGCCTGATGAAATATATTGAAAGTTATCATTACTTACTGGGTTGTCTTGCTTATTATCTCTTATTTTACTATTTTTATAGATGTTGAGAAATTAAGATGATACAAGAAATGAATGGAAGAGTGATGAGAAGCACAGCCTCCATACTTTTATTTTAGATTGAAAGTCTTATTGAATATGATGTAAGGACTTTTGAACATTATTGTATTTTTAAGATATTAAAGAAGAAATTTAGACTATTTTGTTTTGGATTTAAATTATTGACTAATTATTCTGCTGTTACTTTGTGATAGCATGATAAGATGCCTTGCATGCTTGTGGGGAGAGTTTCCTATAAGTATGCGACGGTTGCTATGATTTCAACTCATAATCTCGAGTCGAGGGTATGACAATTAAAGTGATACTAAAGTATAAGTTGATAAATTATGAAATATAGAATCAGATATAGAATGAGTATGAGTGGATAGACATTAGGGCCATTATGGTGTTGATCCTTGATGATTGTAGTATGAGAAATCTTTATGATTTTTGGTTAAACATTGAGATTATCTATAAAGGGACCACAAGAGATTATGATATGTAGAGTTTGAAATATGATGGATGATCTATTGATCATGATATGATTAATTAGATTTTGATTGAAAGTAATTGCAAAAGAATTGAATGAAAATTTTATTATGCATTATGGTTATTAATTTGATCATTGATTATTTAAGTAAATTGTAAGCTCAAATTCAATACGAGAATAATACTATCATATTACTTCTAGTTGAGAAGTTGACTATTATTGGTAAGATAAAGATTTGATGATAAAATATTATTCCATGATGAACTAAGAAAGCCTTTTATGATACTTGATTAGAATATTTATCAAAATTGAACTTGGTATATGGATCATGTATAAAGTCGCATATTAGGATGAATGTATATTTGGACATATTACAAAGAAGTCTATTTCTTATTGATAAGATCGATTATGAGATTATAGGATATTCATTGTGCTGGAATCTTTAATTATCATCCTTAGATCTAAATAATAGATCTTATTTATGTCTTTTGGAGACCATATGATGTGTATAAAATTTTAATTTAAAAATTTCGTATCTAAGTTGATCAAAGAATTTTCTAATATTATTGTTAAGGTTGTTAGTGAAAGACTGCTATCTTTAGATTAAGATAAAAGATCTGATTTATATATATTCGAGATTATGGGACTTGTGTGAATTTGTAATTTAAAAATTTTGGATTTGAAATTGATATGGAGTTTCTTTGCTTTTGTTAATGAGGTTCCTGATTGAATCTACTATTAAATAGAGATTTGATTTTTTGAGACTTGTATGATTACTATGAAAGGATACTTGATAGATATTAAGGATATTGATGATAGAAACTTTAAAAAAGATAATAATTTGAAATTTTTATATGTTCTGATTATGTCCTAACTTGATGGAGCATCGAAGGATTTTCTTATTAATTTGACTTATAAGATTTTGATTTAAAATTATTTGACTAAATTAATATGAAAATTAAGATTTAATTCATATTGGATAATAATAGATCTATATGATGGTTTTGAATGTGATATTGGACTCAAGGGATAATCAAGATTATTATACACCAGCAAAAGTAGGAATGAAAATCGAAAGTTAATCTTTGATTTTAATTAAAATTTGAAATTTTAAATCTTTTTCATTGATAAGATAAAGAAATAATTTGATTAAAATTTTTTTTGTGAACTAAAAAATTTTGATTGTTAGAACAGAGTGCACAGTGAAAGCATGGTGATTTAGATTATTTTAAGCAAGTCAGAAATATTAACTCTTTGAGTTAAAGAATTATGATAGATAAATGATTTGATACAAAAAATTTATTGACATTGGAAAGAATAATATTTTTAAAATTTTGGATTATTTTTGATATCTTTAATGTGATTTTCAAAAGTAGTACTTCCATCTACTGTGTTAAGAAAATATTAAGCATCCTAATTCTAGAATGAGTGGACCTTTGATTTTTAATTTTTAGATTTAGAATATTTAGAGATAATTTTTTTTAATTCTATAATTAAATTTTATAATTCTCTATTCATTAGAAAGAATTTGAGATTGTTTATCGAACATTAATTTTGATCTTAGATTATTATACTCAAATATTTATCTCCAAAGAGTATACTAAAATTTGAAATTTGAACTCTTTTGATTATTATTATTCCTTTGACTGATTAGAAAAGATTGAGGTTATCTATTGATATTGACGATTGTTCTACAAAAGATGGATTGGAGTTATTTGTAATTTAATCTTATAATGAATCGATTAATTAAGAGTAGTTAATATTTAGATAAAGAAAATTGATATACTTACTTAGAATAAAGACATTGATTTCGATTATAAGAAAAAAAATGTTTTGATTTAGATCAACTTTTGAGTTATTGATTTTTCTTATGAAATGACTTAATGATAAAATTGCTTCAAGAATTAGAATATTTAAGAGTTTGAGGGTTTGAGTAAGAAAATTTCGATGACTAAAAATAGTGGTTTTGATTCTAATCAAGATCGATAATATTGATCTTTTCCTATGAAATGACTTAATGATGAAGTTGCATCGAGAATTAAAATATCAAAAATTTGAGGATGAGATTAAAATGATGAATCTCCAACCTTTGAAAGCATGACTGAGAGAAAATATTTTCAAATTTTGACTTATTAGGATGTCATCATATGATTCACATAAGTATGTTTCCTATTTTATGATGGGTTGATTAATTAAGAGTGGTTAGTATTTTGATAAAAAAAATAAAATTCTTATTCAAGAATTAAGATATTGATTTTCTTCTATTTACAAGAGATAGGTTTGATTTTGATCTAATTATGAGGTCTTGAACCTTACTTTTATAGGAAATGAGAACATGATTTTGAAATCTTAAAAATTAAAAATTTTTGAGATGTTGATTTTGATAATAAGAAAATGAATGGTTCTAATTCAGATCAACACTTGGCATATTGACCTTTTCGTTGTGAAATGCCTCAAGAATGGATTTGCATTAAGAATTAGAATATTGAAATGTTTGTGGGTGAGATTTTAACCATAAATCCCAAGTAAGAATTTTTGAAGACTTAAGCAAGAAAAAGTTTGAGGATGAAATTTTTTTTAGGAGAGAAGAATGTAATATCCAGCATGGATATTAGAACCCAATCAAAAAAAAAAGGGGTCAGTGCGGGCTGTGCACGCACTAGTTGGAAAGAAACAGGACTCCCAATAGGAGTCCCTTCGTGTGGTCTCTTGATGGAGATCGAAAGCCAGGGAGGACTTAGACTCCTTCCTCGGCACTCTATAAGAAGGATGACCCACTCCTTGGAACCCCCACTGCTCCGATCGCCATTCATCATTGAAGATTGCTCATGAAAGCTGTGCATGCTCTTCTCATGTTTGCCTCAAATTCTCATCAGAGACCTCACTGGAGTCGAACCTCCTTCCTTTCTTCCTTCCCCTCTTTCCTATGGCTTCATGCACCCTTGCGGACTGTCAGGTTCGTCAAAAAATCCACAAAACCATGAGGCCCTATTTTGCTCTGTTCGATCGAGCCTTCTCTTGTTTTCGACCACCGACACTGCTGCCTATGGTATCACACCCCTGTAGCATGACCCCCACCTCCCTAACATTCTTTTTCGAAGGTCATGGCTATCGGTGATCGACCAATGATTGGAGAAATTTAAGAAAAAAGGGCGGGTCCCCTATTTTTCATTATTTTTTTTTAATCTCCGTCGATCAAGCCTCGTTGCCAGCCATCATTGGCTCCACTACCATCGATTGCCACTGCCAAACCATCGATCGTACCACCACAACTATCGGACCATGGGCAAATGTGCCTCAGGTCCTTCCCCTATTCGGCCAAAGGAGAGAAGAAAGAAAGAAGAAAAGAAAAAAAAAGAAAGAAAGAAGAAAAGAAGAAAAGAAAAAAAAAGAAAGAAAGACAAAAGCAAAAGAAAAAAAGAAAAAGAGAGAGAGAGATACTTTCTCTCTCTACTCTCTCTCTTCCATCTTCTCTCTTCTTTCTCTCTCCACTTTCTCTCTCTAAAATTTTCTCTCTCTAGATTATTTCTCTCCCCTATGATTTTCTAGTATTATGAGAAGAGTGATGATGAGTTTGAATGATTCTGGTAGAAGTATCCTGATTCGTGGTTGTCAGATAGTATGCCAGCATCTTGATCAGATTATGAACCATTAGATTTGATCATCCATAATTTTTTTTTGAATTATCTGTATATTGGTATAATCATGACTTGATTAGATTATTTTGATTGGATCAATCAAGATGTTAGATCATGTCATCTGATCAATTTGAATTGCACCTCATAAATTCTCTCTCCTCTGATTTTTTCTCTCTACTTAATTTATGAACCCAATGAAGGAACCTCGATCCTATCACTTTGAATCTAATTTGATTTGATAGTCAAACTCTAAACTATCTATATTCTAATTGAATTTTGATCAAATGAAATTAGATGATCGGACCATCTAAACTGTTGAATATGGTATTCGTTTTCTTTCTGATTATTGAACTTGATCTTGTATAGGGATTATTGACACGTGATAATCGGATATTGTGGTATGATCTATGAACTGAAGATTATGAAAATATATTTCTAGAATTATATAGATTTATTGAAATACGTATGAGGTAAGTAATGCTATATTTTTTTAGATTTATTGATAAATTATAATATATTTTTCTGACATGATTTGTGAAATGATATAGGAATTGGATGAATGATATTTTGTTATGAAAATATCATATTTTGATATGTTATGATGAAGCATGATTGAACATATTGATTTTGTTATGCATTATGTTGATTGATTTTGATACCACATGATTTTATGTTTTCTTATCAAATTAGAATAAAAAATATGATTTATGAGGAATTTTGATATAAGAATAATATGAATTGACAATCTGACTATGTAAAGGACCCCGTCAATGGGGGGCATATACATTGGCAATTGATTTATTCTGAGGGTTTATGTCACCAGTGAGACCAGTAACATGTCGCCAGCAAGACCAGCGACAAACCGTCAATGAGACTAGCAGTTCTGAAAGACTTTATTGCCAGATGATTGTTGGGAATAGTATCCCAAAGTCAATCATCGGCCTGTTGACGGTTGTGCTCATTTTTGTATATGTACATGAATTAGAAATTAATAAAAATTATTTTGACATTTTTCATCACAAAATGTTTCATCTTCTAATGAACTCCTATGTTGTGGTAAAGTCCTTAGGACTATTTAGACTCGACAAAGGAGGATTTGTCATTTAGTCCTTAAATCTGTTCGCGACCAAATGATACATTGTTACCAAGGATGATAACGTTTATCAAGCATAGATCGTTGTGTGCCATATAGATTGGTTGTCCTCTTAACCAATGAGTATGGAGACACTAGTATGGCATATAGGTGAGATGTAAGGGTACATCTGCACTGAACGTGACCGACTCCAGAGCTATTTCTGCTGTTAAGATTTGCTCCGATGGAATATGGGTATAAATATCCTTCTGACCTGAGATCGCCACAGTGACTTATAAGCAACTCACTGGACTTAGGCACTGGACTACCTGAATTTTTAATTCAGTGATGGAAGGCTGTTGGGTGTAGTCAAGTACTTGACTTGTCAGTGCGTGTGTCAAGATGGGATTGACCACTCCAGTTTAGGAGCTGTGTACAGTCGTGTTTCAATTTAGCAAAATCTTAACTAAGGTAGTCCTAGTGAGGAGTCACAGGACTGTTTGAGTTGAGTACGATTCGGATGATCTGATCAGGGTTAACAATTTAACCCTGAGTCATTCTAAACACAGGGGTCAAAAGGATGAATTATATAGTAATCATATTCACGTAGGTTCTGAGTGTTGTGATTGCAACTATTCAACCTATCCGAACATCGGGTACCATTGCTAGATGGTCACTTCGATTAGTACAGGAATTGGTTCCTGTGCTACCGGCTTAGGTTCGAACCTGCGGGGTCACACACATTAGAGGTTCCTATCTGATCTGATAGTTGGTGAAGAGTCCTAATGCTCGTGGACTATGAGTCCTACATATCTGAGACTCTGTGATCGAGAATCAGGATTCTCTGATCATGAGTCCCACACATTTTGGGTACCGGGGTCAAGAGTCCCACTGGTTTGGGACTCTTTGATCAGGGTTACATATCGATGAATTCTGATGCCCGATTACCCATCGAATTTGGACTCAATATTTATGAGAGATTTAATTAGTGATTTGATCGCTAATTAACTCAATTTGATTAAGTAATTATTTTTGGATCAAGTTCAATTAAATTGGATTCAGTTAGGTTTGACCCGATTAGGTTAAGAGTTGACCTAATCGTCGAGATGGTTTGGTCCCTGATATGATCAGGGATTGGGCTTAATCAATTACTGATTTGATTAGAATTTTATTGAGCCTAATTAAGCCTAATTAATTTGGATTTAAATTAGTCTAATTGGGCCTAACTTATTTGGTTCAATTAGGTTGGTTTAAATAATGAAACCACCTTGACCCATTCTCCCTGCGCCACCTCACTTCCACTGCACCCATTTGAATTCACGAGAAGGAAGTTCTCATGAATTTTTCCTCACGCAAAGCCCTCCTTACGCCCTACTTTAATGTGCCAAATGAGTGGATGAGGATGATTGGTTGGCCATTCAAATTCAAAACAAATTTTGAATTTGAATGAGCAACCAATCTTGGTGCCTTGACCTTATCCTCTTTTAACGCTCCATTTATTACACGAGAAAATGTTTCTCATGAAATCACTCATGCACAAATTAAGCCACGCCCTCCTCTTCTCATGCCCTTAGTGGATAGGAATAAATTGGTTTCCATTTGAATTCAAAATTTGATTTAAATTCAAATGTGCAATTACTCATCTTTATCCTCTTACGTGGATAAGATGTTTGACATTGTTTTAAAAGGAGGAGAAGAGTGGGACATGTGCAAGAAAATTTTTGGAGAGAAAATCTGGGTGTGAGGAATCCTTGTGTGCAAGGTGAAGGTCTATATCCTTCCGAGAGAAAAAGAAAGAAAAGAAAGAAAAAGTATGTGCAGGGTTTTAGTGAGTTCTTCAGGGTTTCAGCCTGGAGTTCGGGAAGTGAGAAGGTGAGCTACGAGTATCGTGAACCCACCAAATTTCAGAAAGATCTTCAACATCCTCTCAACCATATCTACTGATAATTTAGAGCATCCAAAGAATCAGCAGACATCAATCAAAGGAGTTCGATCAGTATCAGCCATCGAAAGGGCTCTACAACGAGCTAGCACTCGTGAGGAGTCGATCAGATCGAAAGCTTCATGTTGATGATCCACAGAGGCCAGATATACTATGTGGCTGCATCACGATGATCAGACTCTCCTGACGGTGATCAGATTGCGGCGATCTACTACCCGCATAAAGGTATTGTGTTCTGAACACATTACAGTAAAATGTTTACTGTTCAAATTCGAATTTCAAATTTAAATGCATGCATTCTATATATCATATTTAGATCCTAGTGTAGGGTAAATTTTTATTAATTAATTAGATTAATTAATAACTTCTACTATAAAATAGTGATTTTGAAAAAATTTTAAAATTATCATTTTACCCCTGCACTGATTTTCCCCATAGATGGTATCAGAGCAGGTTCTAAGATATGATATATGAATTTACATGTGTAGATTAAGTTGTAATCTAAAAGTTTAAATTTGAAATTTAAAATTCAAAATTTGAAATTTGAATTTTGAAAGTTGTTCGAAATTTAAAATTTAAAAATTTGAAATTCAAAATTTAAAATTTGAATTTTGAAATTTGAAATTCAAAATTCAAAATTTTAAAATTCAAAATTTGAAATTTGAAATTTAAAATTTGGTAGAAATTTCAAATTTGAAATTTAAAATTTGAAATTTGGTTGAAATTTTAAATTTGAAATTTAAAATTTAAAATTCAAAATTTGAAATTCAAAAAATTTGAAATTTGAAAATTGAAATTTATTTGAAATTTGAAATTCAAAATTTAAAATTTGAAATTTAAAATTTAAATTTTAAAATTGGTATATTTAGATATACTTGATCCAAGTAGCAGGTAATCGAATTGGGTTGGTTGCCATGGCCGTCTGGTCATAGGAGAAAAGTAGGGTTTAAAGGCCCTCTCCCATTCGATGGGGTCTTCTATACCGGTAGGGGTGCCGTTGCAATTATATCCCATGCAGATGAAGCAGCGAAAGGAATTAATTATAAAGATTCAATTGTGAAATTTATCATGAATGTGTTAGATTAGATCTAAAGGAATATTCATGATTTATTTTGATTGAGTTATTTTCTGTTATGTAATTAGCAATAGAATTGCTATTTATGAAATGTGCTGATCTATTTGTGAAATGAGTCAACATATTTGGTGAACAGAAAATAAAACCTTTCAAATTTGAAAATTATTTTCGAAATGCCAAACCCTGACCCATCAGCCCAAATACTTAATTAAAAGAATTAAGTGTTGTCTAGTAGGTCTAGAATTGTGAATTAAGACCTAAGACAATTGCATAAACTTGTGGGTCAATGGGTTAGATGGATTAGGTCCATAATTGGGTTAGACCTAAGGTTAGCTTAAAGAAATGGACTAAATTAGAGTAATTGATCAAATCTAATCAAAAGTTGAATTAGATTAGGTCAAGGATACTCGAGACTCAACTCCAATAGTTGTAGTTGAATGGGTCCATATCTTTAACTAGACCAAGATGGACTTAATTCATGGCTACGTAGTGGAACCCTATTTACTAAGTTGATCAAATTAAAACTAATGAACCGGTTGGTGTCTAAGGTAAGTTTGGCAGTTTGACCAGTGGTTTTTAAGCGGGAGCTACTCGCAGTGATTCGATCTCTGTCGAGTTAATGGCTTATCCCCACCACTGATCTCACTTACCTGGCCAACCTGGTGAATTAGGTTTTGATTAGATCACTTAGTGATTAGGACTCACCCATGTCATTAGGTAAATCAGTGTGACTGATTTAGGTGCTCCTAATACCGGCTTTAATTAAATCTTTTTTTTAATCTGACTTGGTGAAGTCAGTGGGAGGATTGAAATTGGCTGGATATTTCTTCTCTTCGATTCTTTAATAAAATCTTCAAAAATTATTAGATCTCTAAAAATGATTAAGTTATATTGATAACTAAATCATAGCCTTCCATTAAGTGAGTGATAATGAGTCCATTAGTTTAATAATCATTGGAGGCCCAAAGGCCTGGTGCTTATTGACTAATAGAATTATCATTCATAATATGATAATTTGGTTTGAGTCTTTCTGATGGTGGTCAGGTTGGCTGGCCAAAGTCAGGCCTGATTATTTATTGGTTCGATTCATCAAATCAAATCATGTTAATGGTTGGACCTAACCAGATCTTTTCAGTGGAGGCCAAAGCCTACTGATTAGGTTCTGGGGCAAAATCAATTATTAGAAGTTGTTTAGAGAAACAACTGGTTATGAACCTACCCATAGATGCACATGGGTTGACCAACCAAAGTTGGGCTCGTGTGTAGTCTGTGTGGATTCTAGTACCCACTAAGGAATTAAAGTAATTCCTCGAATTGGAGGTTGAGGCTACCGGTTCGTAAAAATATTGAGAAAAATTTTAGACTAAAGTCCAAGTCTTTAGTATTAATAATTTGTGTACTAATTAAGGTCTGATTTTCCTTTATGCAGCTATGGCCACTACCCTTTCGCTCCGGTCATTATTAGATAATGACAAGCTCATGGGACCTAATTTCGATAGCTGGTATCGAAAATTAAAAATCATCCTTGAGAATGAGCGGATCTTTTATGTAGTAACGGATCCGACACCTGAGGAGCCAGCCCTAAACGCTAGAGGGGTGGTCCGAGACACTTACCAGAAGTGGCTTAATGACTGCACCATCATTCGGTGCATTATGCTGGCAGTAATGAATGATGAGTTCAGTCGCAGGTTCGAGAACGCCCAACCATAGGAGATGCTTCAAATGTTGAATGACTCCTTTGGCACGTCTGACGACATTGAAAGGCACAAAACTAGTTGTGCCATTTTCAATGCTCAGATGAGGGATGGACCCTCAGTCACTGATCATATATTGTACATGATCGAAATGATTGAGCGCCTAAGTAAACTGGGCTTTCCCCTGCATGAGCAGCTCGGTAAGGATGCGATCCTTAATTCTCTGCCCAAGTCCTACCTTCCCTTCGTTACTCATTTTCGAATGACAAAGACTACAGTGAACTACCATGGCTTGTTGGGGTTGCTGCAGAACTTTGAGAAGGACCACCAGCTCCATAAGGAGTCAGTAAATATTGTGGGAGGGTCTTCTTCTGGTCGTCGACCCTTTAAGAAAGGGAAGAAGAACAAGAAGAATAAGAAGGTGCAGCCGCATGCTGGGATGTCTGCACAGGGTCAGACCAAGAAGCGCAAGCCCGACCAGAGCCAGGCAGAGTGCTTCTTTTGCAAGAAGCAGGGGCATTGGAAGAGGAACTGTCCTCTATACATTGCCTCACTGGACCCGAACAGGCCGAAGAAGAAGCAAGGTACTTATATGATAACACCTTGCAACTTTTTTATTTGTGATACTACTGCCTGGGTATTGGATACCAGAAGCCCTTATCATATTTGCAATTCGATACAGGGTCTGCAGGTCAGTAGGAGATTTGATGAAGGTGAGACATTCCTGAACGTTGGAGATGGAAGCAAAGTTCTAGTTCTAGCATTAGGAATCATGAACCTTGTAATCAATTCTCGAAATATAATTCTGAGTGAATGTCACTATTGTCCAAGCTTTTTATTAAATATTATTTCTGTAGGCTTTTTGGCCATGAATGGTTATCAATTTTTAATAAAAGGAAATGTTTGCAATATCATTTTGAATGGTGTTACAATGTTTGTTGGACAACTTAATAATAGAATTTACTTTCTATCACAACCTGTTAATGTGGTTCAAATCTCTGGTAAATGCCCTAGAATAGATAATGTGTCAGAAGTCTACCTTTGGCACTATAGGCTAGGTCATATCAATAAGAACAGGATAAACAGGTTGGCTCAAGAAGGAATTCTTGAAGTAGGTGATTGTGAATCACTTTCAACCTGTGAGTCCTATCTTCTTGATAAAATGACCAAGTCACCTTTTACTAGAAAAGGTGAGCGAGCCAGTGAACTCTTGGCTCTGGTATATTTTGATGTATGTGGACCCATGAGCTCAAGTACAAGAGGTGGATATTTCTACTTCATAACCTTCATAGATGACCTATCGAGGTATGGGTATGTCTATTTAATGAAGCATAAGTCGGAGTCGTTTGAAATGTTCAAACTATTCCGAAATGAGGTAGAAAAATAAACTGAAAAGTGTATTAAAACTCTTCGATCTGATCGAGGAGGTGAATACCTTTCCAATGATTTTTTGACATATCTTGGGAAGAATGAGATTCTCTCTCAGTGGACACCTCCTGGAACACCACAGCATAATGGTGTGTCTGAAAGGAGGAATCAGACCTTATTGGAAATGGTTCGATCCATGATGGGGTTTGCTGGTCTACCGATCTCCCTTTGGGGATATGTGCTCGAATCGGCTTGTTACCTTCTAAATAGGGTTCCGAGTAAGTCTGTAACCAAAATGCCATATGAGATATGGATAGGACGTAAGCCAGTACTCTCGCACCTTAGGGTTTGGGGGTGTCCGACTTATATTAAACATTTAATTACAGACAAGCTTGGACCTAGGTCTGACAAGTGTAATTTTATAGGGTACCCAAAAGAAATCAAAGGGTATTATTTCTACCTAGCTGATGAGCAAAAGGTGTTTGTCAGTCTTAAGGCAATCTTTTTAGAAAAAGAGTTCCTTGGTGAAGGGACTGTTGCCTCTATGGTCGAACTTGAGGAAGTTCGACAGGTTGAAAAATCGACACAAGTAGCTGAACCTAAATCGGATTTGGTTAGATCAGATCCGGAGCCCATTGTTCCTGCACCCTTAAGGCGGTCTAGTAAAGTACCACATCAATCGGACAGATACTATGGTTTCTTAGTCCGAGATGATAATCCTATCGAACTTGATGAAAATGATGAGGATCCGATCACCTACATAGATGCAATGCAGAGACCTGACTCTGAGAAATGGCTAGAGGCCATGAAATCTGAAATGGAGTCCATGAAGGTCAACGATGTGTGGACATTGGTTGACCCACCCGAAGGAGTAAAATCCATAGGGTGTAAATGGGTCTTCAAGAGGAAGAGGGGCACAGACAGAAAAGTGGAAACCTATAAAGCCCATCTGGTGGCCAAGGGATATCATCAACGTTATAGTATAGACTATGACGAGACATTTTCTCCTGTGGCAATGCTCAAATCCATTCAGATTATACTTGCAATAGCTGCACATTTGGACTATGAAATCTGGCAGATGGATGTGAAAATAGCTTTCTTAAATGGAAAGCTGGACGAAGAGGTGTATATGATACAACCTGAAGGATTCATATCTATAGATGAGTCTAAGGTGTGCAGGCTACAGAGGTCCATTTATGGACTTAAGCAAGCATCCCGGAGTTGGAACATACATTTTGATAGGACGATCAAGACGTATGGCTTCGTTAAGAATGGAGAAGAGTGCTGCATTTTTAAGTGGGCTAATGGTCCAGTAGTAGTATTTCTTGTATTGTATATGGATGACATTCTCTTAATGGGGAATGATATCCCTACATTTCAGGGAATAAAGATTTGGCTATCGTCATAATTCTCCATGAAGGATCTGGCAGAAGCTTCCTACATCCTAGGGATGAGGATCTATAGGGATAGATCTAAAAGGCTGCTTGGCTTATCCCAGTCCACGTACATTGATACTATGCTGAAAAGGTTCAGCATGGAGAATTCCAAGAAAGGCTATCTACCGATAGGCCATGGAATTTCTCTCTCGAAGAGGGATTATCCGATAACACCTCAAGAGAGAGAGCGTATGGGTAGGATTCCATATGCTTCAGTAGTGGGATCTATTATGTACGCCATGATATGTACACGACCAGATGTGGCATACTCACTAGGGGTAGTGAGTAGATACCAATCTGAACTAGGGGAGAATCACTGGAAGGTTGTTAAGACCATCCTGAAGTATTTAAGAAATACTAAGGACCAGTGGCTTGTTTATGGTGAATCAGACTTGAGACTTATAGGGTTTACAGACTCTAGTTTCCAGTCTGATCATGATGACAGCAAAAGTGTGTCGGGATTTATTTTTACCCTTTATGGTGGGGCTATCTGCTGGAAGAGTTTCAAGCAGCACACAGTGACTGATTCAGTTTGCGAGGTGGAGTATGTCGCTGCATCAGATGCTGCCAAAGAAGCGGTGTGGCTAAGGAAGTTCATCACCGAGCTCGGAGTAGCACCCTCCCTTGTTGGTCCAGTTCTGCTCTACTGTGACAGCTCTGGAGCCATTGCTCAGGCGAAGGAACCAAAGGCACACCAGCGGATGAAGCATATTCTGTGTCGCTACCATCTCATCCAGAAAATTATGGATCGAGGTGACGTCAACCTTCAGAAGATCGACGGGAAGGAGAACCTGATCGACCCATTCACTAAAGCCATTGCAGTGAAGGAGTTTGACAACTACAAGTCGAAGATGGGTATTAGATACTGCACCGATTGGCTTTAGGCCAAGTGGGAGATTGTTGGAAATAATGTCCCAAAGCCAATCATCAGCCTGTTGACGGTTGTGCTCATTTTTGTATATGTACATGAATTATGAATTAATAAAAATTATTTTGGTATTTTTCATCACAAAATATTTCATCTTCTAATGAACTCCTATGTTGTGGTGAAGTCCTTAGGACTATTTAGACTCGACAAAGGAGGATTTGTCATTTAGTCCTTAAATCTGTTCGCGACCAAATGATACATTGTTACCAAGAATGGAGTGCTCGAACGGAAATTTTAGCAGAGTTTTGGGATAGAAATTAGGACTTAGAGAGTAACGTATCTGGGGTCCACCTTTTTATAGGCGGAGGGAGCGACGGATTGATAGCGATGTTTGTAACTGCCTAGTCGTGGGCCGCTCGTGGCCAGGATGAGTTTATTATGAAGAGTAATGGGGTGGAGTCGTGGCGGTCACCATGGCTCGCCACGTGGAGTCTGTTGTGGGAAGTGGAGCGGTGCGAGATCCATCGCAGGAAGTGGAACAGAGTCATGGCCGTTACTGAAGCCTACCAGGGAGTGATGGAGCCGTGTGGGATCCATCGCAGGAGGTGGAGTAGAGTCGTGGCCGTTACTGGGGCCTGCCAGAGGGTCCAGACCTGTCGGCCGAAGTTTGGTTGGAGTCTGACCTCCGCAGAAGCCCGGATGGGGGTCATTTGTCGAGGAATCTCGGCTGAGGCCTGCAACAGGAGTTCAGGGTGGAAGTCCGGCTCCTGTGGGAGTTCGGATGAAGTCTTCCTACAGTTGAAGTGGGGGACGAAGTCCGGCTCCCGTAGGAGTCCGGACAAAGTCTTCTTGCAGTTGGAGTCGAAGATGAAGTCCGGCTCCCGTAGGAGTCCGGACGAAGTCTTCCTGCTGCTAAAGTCAGGGATGCAGTCCGGCTACCATAGGAGTTCGGACGAAGTCTTCCTGCCACTGAAGTCGGGGATGAAGTCCGGCTCCCGTAGGAGTCTGGATGAAGTCTTCCTACCGCTGAAGTCAGGGACGAAGTCCGACTCCCGTAGGAGTCCGGACAAAATCTTCCTGCAGTTGGAGTCGGAGATGAAGTCCAGCTCCCGTAGGAGTTCGGACGAAGTTTTTTTGCAGTTGGAGTCGGAAACGAAGTCTAACTCCCATAGGAGTCCGGACGAAGTCTTCCTGCTGCTGAAGTCGGGGATACAGTTTGGCTCCCATAGGAGTCCGGACGAAGTCTTCCTGCTGCTGAAGTCGGGGACGAAGTCCGGCTCCCGTAGGAGTCCAGACAAAATCTTCCCGCAGTTGGAGTCGGAGATGAAGTCCGGCTCCCGTAGGAGTCCGGATGAAGTCTTCCTGCTGCTGAAGTCGGGGATGCAGTCCGGCTCCCGTAGGAGTCCGGACGAAGTCTTCCTGCCGCTGAAGTCAGGGATGAAGTCCGGCTCCTGTAGGAGTCCGAACAAAATCTTCCTGCAGTTGAAGTCGGAGATGAAGTCCGGCTCCCGTAGGAGTCCGAACGAAGTCTTCCTACAGTTGGAGTCGGAGACGAAGTCTGGCTCCCATAGGAGTTCGGACGAAGTCTTCCTGCTGCTGAAGTCAGGGATGCAGTCCGGCTCCCGTAGGAGTCCGGATGAAGTCTTCCAGCCGCTGAAGTCGGGGACGAAGTTCGGCTCCCGTTGGAGTCCAGACAAAATCTTCTCGCAGTTGTAGTCAGAGATGAAGTCCGGCTCCCGTAGGAGTCCGGATGAAGTCTTCCTGCTGCTGAAGTCGGGGATGCAGTCCGGCTCATGTAGGAGTCCGGACAAAATCTTTCTGTCGCCGTAGGTCGGACACCGGTAGAATCCCCGAGGGGTCACTCCTGACACGAACTTCGGCTGGGCGGGGGGTTTTATACCCAACAAGACTTAAGAGGAGTATAGTCCATCCCTATGCATGATATATATTAGAAGCCAAGCATGTGCAAAGCATAACAAAAAAATTAATCAAAAAGTGCATATGGATTTGAGAGATAAGGGAGATAAATCATGTGATTTAGAGAAAAGATATCAATTTTGTTTCTCTTATAATTTTTTCTTTAAAGTTCAATATGTCTGAGATATGGATGAAGTCTAATTAGTTTACGTTTAGATAAATACATGTTTATAAAAGTACATAAGAGATTGAGATGCAGAAATAAATGGAAGTGTACATGATTGTATATTTAGCTTTTAATTATATTATCCTATATATGTAATTGAAGAGAGAACTAAGAGTATTGTGACCATAAAATTTGAACAATGTAGTCTAGCTAAATGGGCAAATTCCTCTCCTCTCTTATTTAATAATGCAATATGGATGTGAAGATCGATGAAGTTGCTGCCTTGGTGGGTGCTTTTATTAGGAATACCAAATACTATATTGAATGGTAATATGATATATAAAGGTTCTGGTTAAACTTCCTACAAAGGGCTTGTTTGGATTCTTCTATAGAATTGGGTTGAAAAATCTACAGGATACATGGATTGGATCGTCTATTTAATTGTGGCCCTATATTAACCAAACACCATGCAGCCTAAATCCTATGGAAAGAAAGAAAAGATCTCCATAGGTCTTTTTTCAATTCCTACCATCCAATCGTTGGGATTTGTGTTAGGTTTAGATAGGCTCTTAGAAAATACAAATTAGATGGGCCAACAAGTTTGATTTCTATAGAATTTTTCCCCTTTTAGCTAAATACTATTGGAATATCCAACAAGGGTTCAGGTTGTGTCTTTCATGTGAAAAAATAATTCATATTCTTTCGCAATGTCAATTGTTGGATGGCACAATAGCTGCTCCAAGAGCTGTGCAAGTTTGCTAGGAAAGATATTAGGATGCTTTGAAAGCTATGCATTAAAACTGGGTATGGCGCAATCCAATGATTGACATAGCAAAAGAAGATCAATCATTCTTTCACACAAAAAATACAAGCCGAACCCATCCAACAAGAGCATAAGAAAGAAAGTAAAAGGTCTTGCTAACACAATTGGATGTGAGATCGGCTATTGTTGAGACAAAATCACATTAGTCTTGCATAACCAAAACAAGTAATGCTGTGGCATCTTAAAAATAGAATACAATATTTTGTGACATTTATTTTGAATGCTAATAAAGATTTTTCAATAAATTTACCCTCAATCTGTTGTCATGGACACGGACAAAAGTTTACCAATTTTGAGTGATGATTGTGGGTACTTTTGCATGGTATGCAGTTAATTCAATATGGTATATAATTATTCTAGAATGCATATAACTAATCCAACATCATACTTAGTTAATTTATCATGGTACACAATTATTCTAACATGGTCTATAATTATTCTAGCATCACGTATAGTTAATATATATTAGTATATAATTATCATAATATATAGTTAATCTAATATGGTATATAATTAATCCAACATGAATTAACTATATACCAGGGTAAAATATAACTTAGATACCATACTTATTTAATAGTTACAATATTGGATTAATTATATACTAGGATAAAATAACTATATACTATATTTATCAAATTGTGTATCATGATAAAAATAATTGTGTATCATATTGAATTACTATGTACCATGTTAGATTAACTATATACTAGGCTAAAATAATGGTATACCACGATACTTATTGTATATCAAGGTAAAATATTATGTATTATGTTTATTTAACTGTGTACCATGATATACATTAATCATGTATCATATTGGATTAATTACTTATGAAACTAAAATAACTATTGTTGGAGGTGATTTCATACTAGCCGAACGCATGGGCAAGTGGAAGATCCAAACAAGTTCGAACCTTGCCAAACCCACTTTTCGATCGAACCACCTTGAGCGGTATTATCAGCCTCTTGACTTTGGCCGTCGATCCTAGTTACTAGCACCAGAGAGACACTCCTACCAACCATGTCATCGGCTGATCCAAGATCCTCTCGTCAGATGCAACCTGATCTAGAAATCCCACGTTCTTTTTCAAATTCAAGCAACCACAATATAACAGCTAGCCAAAGAGCAGATAAGGAAGAAAATAATAGATATATCTCATATGATAAGTCAAAATTAACCATTTGAGCCAGCATTTCCAACAAGATAAGAGATAACAAATATATCTCTCTTGATAAAGTAGGAGATAATAGACGAATCTCGTCGGATAAGTAAGGCTAATCGTTTGATTCTTCTTCCCTCTCAAGCTCTTCAGTCTCTACCTATAAATGAAGGGCTACAGGAGACTTCTAGGTATGAAACCTCTTTTCTCCCAACATGCTCACTTCTTTCCATCTATGCCAGAGATCTTACTTGAGTGTTGGAGAATCCCTATTGGAGCCAATTTTAGTTGGAGACTTTTTTTTGCAAGTCTTGCCGTTGCCTTCCTACCATCATCAACATATCATTGCCATCCGACTCCAACCAATCCAATCCAAGGATAGATTAGTGCCAAAGGAAGGATCCAGGCCTATTTATGGAAAGAAGCAAGCATCTAGTCAAAGAAGCTTCATCATGTCGTCCAAACACCATCGAGATCTTGATGATCAAACCCATCAGATGCTGATGAAATCTAGGCCAGCCATCTCCAAATCAACCAATATCAATTAGATCCAATTGCCTCCAAATCAATCAATGCCCTCCAAACTATCCTAATCGGGTTGGAAATCAGGGGGGTTGTGATCCAAACAAAAAAGAAGATATAAAAATTCCTCAATTTTCAAATCATTTTTATGTCCTCATTTACATTTCAAAATTTGAATTTTAGAACAGAATCCAAATGAGGAGGGAGATCATGGCATTCAAATAAGGCTCCAAATGCGGAAGGATATCATGTAAGAAAGGGAGATCCAAGCAAGAAAGGATATCACGACATCAAAAAAAGGAATAAAATTATAAAAATCTCTATCATGATAGACTCACACTTCCTCCTCTAGATTTTTAAATTCTTAGCATGATCCAAAAAAAATCACAACAAATTTATGGAGGCACATCAACCCCACATCATCTTGAACAAGGCCTCTAACAGCCTCTCCATTATTGATAGTTCTATTGACATGACCAAATCTGATTTGTTCAACAAACTTGATACTATTGCTAGACCCAACACCAAGGAATTTATGGAGATGCTCACAGCCATAGCTGATATAAGCATGATTGGCTAGTTCAGAGTGGGTTCCTACTTTATCGATCTCGATCCTTCAAAAAGAGAGAGAGAGAGAGAGGATTGGTCGGAGTACCTCTTGAAGCACCACCTCAAAGATCTAAAAAAAAAAAGAGAAAAGAAAAAGCAGGGGCTTGCCTATCTCGACAGCCTATCTCCCCATGGACTGAGAAGACTGCCAAAAAAAAAAACCCTTGCTCCCTGGGTGTGTTTAATGCCCTCTCTAGTGTGGGTGGCAGTGGTCGAATTGACCATAAGCTAATCGGGTGTGCTCAATGCCCTTTTCAGCATGGGTGGTGGTGGTCAAATCAACCACAAGGCTGCAACAATGCCAACACCACCCTCCGCACCACCTCTCCATCTTCAGCATCCTCTGTGGCAGCATCTATGATCGTTCAGATCCTCGATAGAGTTCCAGAGTCCAGCCACTGGCAGCCAAAACCTTGGAGACTATGTCGAGTATATGTAGAGTATGAAATGGTCCGACAGCATGGGTTGACATGAACTCGATGAGCAGTAGAGCACATTGTGACCTTAACCCATGGAGGCATGAGTGCCCTGAGTTTGTCACCACCATGGAGATTGAGGAGTTCGGCGATGGGGTCTTCTACTATGAGTATCTCAACAACAATAAGGAAAATTGAAGCCACCCAATAAATGATGAAGATGGCATGATAGTTCTGGGGCTCATCTTTGGATGATTTGTGTTATGCGGCGATGCAACCATCGAGGACTTTAGATCTGATTCCAATCGCAAACCTCCATGTGACCTAGCCAAGATCTCGAGGGCCTACAGTGAGATTTATGCAATGAGACAGCTGATCAATGATGATCAAAGAATAATTTGGTGGAACCAATCCATTGGAGCTGATGTCATCATCCCGTCACCCCTATGCAAAATCATAGACTGAGTCACATGCAACATTGACTAGGCTAGTGCACAATGGATCTAGGAGTATTGAAACTAGATCTTCACTTTGAGCGAAGCCAAGCCTGGGCCTTTGTCAAAAATCTTGGTCTAGGATGGAAAAATTAGTAGGGATCTCCTAAACAGTATGTCCAATTCGAAGCCCAGATTCTGATCAATCCAAAGCCAGAACCAGGCCAATCTGAAGCCATAATCAGATCAATCTGAAGTCAAAATGAAGACCAATCTGAAGCCAAAATCATACCAATCTAAAGTCAAAATGAAGACCAATCCAAAATCCAGAATTAGACCAATTCAAAGCTAGAACTAGGCCAATCCGAAGCCAAAATCAGACTAATCTAAAGCCAAAATGAAGGTCAATTTAAAGCCCAAAATAAGGCCAAATCAAAGCAAAAATAAGTCTAAACCAAGGCAAACAATAAGAAAGAGCCAAGCAAAACCCAAGGGCTCTAAAATAAAACTCACAACTCTCATGATAAGAGGCTTTCAAGCCCCATCAATTATTCTATTTTCTTTTTATGGGACAATGCATCTTTAAGCACCCAAGCCGACATAAAGGTAGCCCAAGGCCTATACCATTAGAAAACCAACCTCAAAAGGTCAAATATCACAAGAAGGCTGAGGTTATCAGAAGTCCAATCTAGTCAAATTGAGGTTAAGCTATCAAGCAAAAGCCAAAAACACCAAGGCTGAACCCCTGAGAGCCAGCTTCATAGAGGCCAAGCTGCCAAGGTCGATCGATCCAAGCCAACCTAGGGAAGTTGACCCAACAAAACCAACCTGGAAAGGCCAAGGTAACTAGCCAAACTCTTTTATGTGGGTCACAAGCAATGTAAGATTGGATTGAAGATCTAAAGACCTTAGATCGGCCTGAAGCTCAAAAAGCCTTTGATCGGCTTGAAATCAAAGGAGCCTTTGATTGGCTTAAAATTGAAGGAGCCCTTAATCAGCTTAAAATCAAAAAAGCCTTTGATCAACCTGAAATTGAAGGAGCCTTTGATCGGCTTAAAATCAAAGAAACATTTGATCAGCTTAAAATTGAAGGAGCCTTTGATTGATTTAAAATCAAAGGAGCCTTTGATCGGTTTGAAATTGAAGGAGAAGCAAACGCACGTGTCCCATATCTTCGACAGCTTCGACTTGATATACTACTTTCATCTGAACCAACTCTAGCTCAAACTTAAGAGTTGAGGGGCTTATGTTGGGATGATTTCATACTAGTCGAAGATATAGGCAAGTGGAAGATCGAAACAAGTTTGGATCTTGCCAATCCCACCTTTCGATCGAACTATCTTAAGTGGTACTATCAGCCTCTTAACTTTGGCCATTGATCTCAACTTCGGCCATCAATCCCAATTACCAGCACCAAAGAGACACCCCTGCCAACTATACCGTCGATCGATCTGAGGTCTCCTTGCTGGATCCAATCTGATCTAAAAATTTCACACCTCTTTTCAAATTCAAATGACCATGACATGATGGCTAGCCACAGAGCAGATAAAGAAGAAGATAATGAGCATATCTCATCTGATAAGTCAAAGCCAACCATTTAAGCCAGCATTTCCAATGAGACAAGAGATAACAAATATATCTCTCATGATAACATAGGAGATAATAGGCGAATCTCATCATATAAAGTAAAAGTAACCATCTGATTTTTCTTTCCTTCATGGCTCTTCATCCTCTATCTATAAATAAAGACCTATAAGAGACTCCAAAATATGAAATCTCTTTTCTTCCTACACACTCACTCCTTTCCATCTGTGTCAGAGATCTAACTTGAGCATCGAAGGATCTCCACTAGAGCCAACTCTGATTGAAGACTTTTCTTATAGGTTCTACCATTGCCATCATACCATCGTCAATCTGTCGTCGCCACCTGGCTCCAGCCAATCTGACCCAAAGATGGATTGCCACCGCAACAACTATTTATCATGTTTAATGATATACTATGATTCCTTAACTATGTACCAAGATAAAATAATTTGATATCATGTTTATTTAATCACATAGTATATAATCCATTAACTGTGTACCATGCACATTGGATTAACTTTATACCCCATTAAATTAACTATATACCTAGTAAAATGACATATACTATATTTATTTAACTATATATCATTTTTATTTAACTATGCACCATATTTGATTAATTATGTGCAAGGCTAAAATAACTATATACCTTATTTGTTTAACTATGTACCATGATATTTTAACTATATATTATATTGAATCAATTGTGTGCTAGATTAAAAGACTATATATCATGATATATTAATTATATACATGTTAGATTAATGGTGTATGATATTCGGAGGATGACATTATGCTATCCATCAATTCTCTCCTAGTCATGACAAGTTGACTAATTAAGCTGCTCAAGTACGTCACCATGCAATCACAAGGAAAGGAAAACTAAATGCCTATTGTAGTATGTTAGCTCAAACTATCAAAGTTATTATACATGGCTTGACAACAAAAAAAGCCCCCTCCAATGAAGCAATTACAACCTCAAGGAACTTCAAACATTGTATATCCATATTCAATCTATTATCTTCATAGTATCAGCTTTACCTACACTTAAGTTAGACACCATCTCCAATATATTCACATGCCAAAGTACGGACCTATGCCTTCCTCATGAATTGCAAAGATAAATTAAGGAGACAATCTTATCCTAATAGAGATTGATCGAGAAGTGTGAGTTTCTCATCCAACTTTACCTGAAGATCATTTTGAAGGAGGTGATGGGAAGGTGGGTGAAGGGAGTTAAAGGCAAGTCTTTGGGGCCAAGAATGATGGTGAAGAGGTCAAGGAAGGCAACATTGGGCCAAAGCACAAGGACGGTGATGACGCACTTAGGATTGGAGTCATTAACCTACTTGGAGATCTTATCAATGGTATCGAGGGGGTTGATAGCGGTAGCGATGGTGTCCAGGAAGAGGACAGTGAGGAAGCAAATGGAGAAATGGAGGGAGTTGAGGGAGAAGATAAGGGAGATGCCTAGGGAGGCAAGGCTAGGAGTGGTGGAGGAGATGGCGAAGTGAAGCTAGAGGAAGGTACAGGAGTGGCTGGAGTCGGTGTTGGTGAGGATGAGGTGATAGAGGAAAGTAGCGATGCAGTGAAAGAGAAAAAGAAGAATGAAAATGCTAGGTCAGAGAGGAAGGTGAGGGAGGAATGGAGGGAGCGGTGGATGCTGTTAGGGTAATATGTGGATATCATCACCATTGGAGGAAGAAGAGAAAGAGCTTGTTGCTATCTTACAGCTCGCATCTAGTTGGCCTAAATTTGATTGTGATTGATATCTAATTGAGCAATTTGATGTTGTTTAGAAGTTCGAGTGGATAGAGCACTCTATAAGGATATTTTTGCTTTTTTCATGCTTAAAATCTCATCTGGGGGACCGTAAGTTATAAAATGGTCCATCTATGGACTGAAAATGTTTAGTAAGGACTTTTTGTTATAGTGCAGTCCATAGAAGGACCGCGAAATAAATATCCACATAAAAAATATAATGCTTAGCTAGTTCTTATCCTCCTATTTTCAGCTTTAGATAGACATATTAACAAGAGATGATTACTAAGATGTGGTTTTTGAGAATGATAGAAGATGATAGGTGTGAAAGGTTGGGAACTATTGCCATATTATATTGCTCCAATATCTCATAAAATATTTAAACATTCACCACATTATCCTTGAATTTCTTGTTAAACTTCCTGAGCAAGGGCAGAATCACTCATATATATGATTTCTTTGATCTTTGGACACGAGCAGCACTGCAAAATTATTGGTTGCATAAAATATATCATATTATATTAAGATAAGAGAAGCAACTGATTAATCTCAACACATCTGATACATGCACTCTTTTTATGTCCATCTCCTTGTTTTTCAAGTCTCAACATATTAAAGGGATGAATAGAGGTTTATACTCGCAAACTAATCATGAACCTTTTAGAATGTGATAACTTACACTTCTTTGGCTGATCTGTGGACTCGTGTTGTGTGTGTGTGTCTCTCTCTCTCTCTAACCTCATCTACAGATGAGGGCTAATATGTTCTATCACTAAAAATAGAACTTCTATATGAATCCTCATTTTTTCACCTGCTTCTCAAAGAATTAACTCAAGAAATGAGGGACTATAAAATCCCAATATTATTCTACCCTTTCGTCCTTATGAGACTGGAGTTGTTAGATTTGAATTTCCTCTGTTATTTTTTATATATTAGAATAAATGATAGTAGCCTTAGTATAGGTCTGATACCATTTGTTCGAAATATAGCATTCGTGGTTATTACTAGTTCTTCCTTTCCATTTAATAGTCTACACTATGCTTACAAGTGGGCGAATTACCCCATACCATAAACTTCAACTCCATGCATGTGCTCTTACAAGTCACAATTGATGCAACAGTGAAAATTCTTTACATGATGATTTCAAGCTTAATCGTAGAACAGTGCATCTTATATTCTTCACATAATAATATTCCTCAATCACAATTTTTTTATTCAAGCTACATTGCATTTGCCCTTTCTTTTTACATATACTTGGATTGCTTGATAGATGTTGGTGGATGAGTTGGGAAATAAAAAGACTTAAAGCTTCTAGGCTTGAGCATCTAGTATTTCTTACTATCAGTGTTAATTCTCCTCTACTCAGTGTAAGTTTGCAAATGGGCTCCAACAAGACACCACTTTGGGAGTGCTTTGAGCACATGGTATTGCTTAAAGATGTTAATTGCCTTTTACCAGCAAAGCCTTGGTAGGATTTACAAGTCGCAACTTTGTAGAGCCCTACAACAAACCAAACCTTCTTGAAATTTGCCACTTGCATATAGGAAATCAAGAAAAGAGAGGGTAGAAAATGCAATGAACTAAAATTGAGACTTTTGCATTACAACTTATTCAGAATTTCACCCTTATATAGAATCTCATATAATGCCTAGCTAGGAATGAGAGGAAAGTGGAAACCATGGAGGGGCAAGGGGTAACCCAATGAAATAACATAACAAAGGAAAAGATTAAGAATAAGTTTATGCACCTATTGGGAAATGCCTATTGGCGATTGTAGTTTGATGATATGAACACCTCAAAAATAATGACAAGCCTTTTATTACATTTAGACCTCAGCAAAGAGAAGTCTCATTTATTATATATTCAAATTTGGATTGCACCTTCTTTAAAAATTGAAATGAGTTCCTAGACATGATACCTTATACATACAACACATACAAAGACACAAATAATATATGCATATTGCAAGAAGGGTGAAGAGTGGTTTGATCACCAAGATTGCAATTCCAAGATCAATACACAAATAAAGCCAAACCCTTCATTTGGTGAAGGAAGTTCCCTCCAAGAAATTTTATTAATATGCCAAAAACTATCCCCATACAATATACTAGATGAATGCATGTATAACATGACCCTTAACCCTAATTCAGGCATTAAATCAAATACAAAATCATTCTTAAAATATGACTCAATAATAAAAAAAATATGCTAGAATTATTCCAATAACAAATGTAGAAACTACTAAAATTTAATATTGTCTCTAATAAAAAAGTTATAAATAAATGTGGCAAAAATTTTAACTCCTACGAATCTTGATAGGGTCTAATTGGTCATAGTAGCTGCCACCTGCATCCTTTGTTTCATCATATGCATACATATATACACATCTATATACACATCAACACATCTATCCATTCATCTATCTATATGTACATAGATACGTACATAGATACATTCATATACATGTATATGCATATACGTGCGTGCGGTGCGCACACACACACGTATATATACATACATATATATACACACATGCACACGCGCACACACATATATATATGTATATGTATGTGTATGTGCGTGTGTACATATGTAGTTAGACTAGGTTCCGATCAATTAAATTGGAGCCCAAATCTGACCAAGTTCCCCACCATCCAATCCACATTGATTTTTACATAGAAAAAGGGTTAGCAACCACTTTTTTCATCCATTTAGATTTGAAAAAAATATATAAAAACATATACCATTGATGCGGATGGGACAGAAAAATATAAAAAAGCCAGGATGATGAAAAAATATAAAAAAGTTAGGCCATCAATATGGATGGGATAGAAAGATATAAAAAAGTCAAGCTACTAATATAAATAGGATGGAGAAAATATACAAAAGCTAGACTATTAATGCAGTGAGATGGAAGTCCACATGTGCCAAGGGTTGAGATTTGGGTTTATATTTATCCGAGAGTATTTCTGTTTATCCTACAAAATTTATGCTTATTTTTGAGCATTTCTATTTATTCTATTTCCATTTATTTTGAACTAATTTATATTTATTCTAGATAAATTTCTATTTATTCTGAAAGCATGTGTTTATTCCATCTGAAGTTTGTATTTATCCTATATAGTTTATATTTATCTTGGAGATATAGAAAGTGAACTATTCCATCAACATTGATAGCAATTTAATGCGGACAGATAGAATAGACCACTTTTCATCTTCTTATAATATATATAAGCTATGTGGGACAGATATAAATTTTGGATAGAATAAACATAAATTCTTTCAGAATAAATATAAATGAGTTCAAAATAAACAAAAATGCTCTAGAATAAGTATAAACTCTATAATGATAAATAAAAACACTCCAAAATAAACATAAACTCAACCTCATCTCCATCCTATCCACATTAATGGCTTTAAAAGAAAAATAACTCCAAATGACTGGAAAAGTGGCCGTTAACTTTTATTTTATTTTATGAAAATTTGTATAGATTGAGGGCATCAAATGGTGGGGAACTCAATTAGATTTAGCTTCAAATCCAATCGACATTATTCTAGTCTCCCCCCCGCCACACACAGACGCATACATACATAGAAAGATAGATCTTGCTACTCTCTAAAGGAGAGGTCTATACTCTTCTTAGATTCAAAATCAATAATTGGGCATGATAATATAAGATGTACTATATTGATCATAAAAATCAAAAGTCATATTTTTTGTGGTCTCCAACATATCCATCAAGTAGGCACAAAATGAACAGCTAATATGATATGAGAACATATTTTGCTACGATCTAAGCATGAAAATCTATTAATTTTTAACTTATAAATATTTTCATATATAAGTTGTGATCACTAAAGTAGATTCATTATTTAAATGCTATATCTGTATTTTAGCATATTAGCATTGCAAGAACAGTCATTCTTTTGTCTACTTGACGCATATGATAGATACCAATAGAATATGTAATTTCTTGTTGCTAGGCATCTTTAGCTATATAGATTATGATTTGGATCCTTGATTTGGGTGCTTAATTGTAAGTCTTGGACTAGAGAGTAGATATCCTCTTTGCTCAAGACTCAAGAGGAGTGTAGTCCATCCCTGTACATGATATATATATATATATATATATTAGAAACTAAGCATGCACAAAGCATGTTACAAAAAATTAACCAAAAAGTGCTCAAGCATTGAAGAGATAAGGGAGATAAAATATGTGACTTAGAGAAAAGATATCAATTTTTATTTCTCTCTTATTTATTTATTTTTTTAAAGAAGGTTCAACATGCTTGAGATATGGATGAGATGGGTTTAAAAAGAGTCTAATTAGTTTATGTTTAGATAAATACATGTTGATAAAAGTTTATAAGAGATAGAGATGTAGAAATAAATGGAAGTGTTCATGATTGTATATCTAACTTGTAATTATATTTTCTTACATGTGTAATTGAAGAGAGAACTAAGAGTATTATGGTCATAAAATATGAACAATGTAATCTAAATTGCCAAAATTCCTCTCCTCACTTATTTAATAATACAATATGGATGTGAACATAGATGAAGTTGCTGCCTTAGCGGATGCTTTTATTAAGAATACCAAATGCTATAATGAATGGTGTTATAGGAGAAGGGCACCTTTGATTCTACATCGTTTATGAGTCAAGGAGGACTCTGATTATATGAAATGGAACATTCTTTTCCACGTGAGGTATCTTTTAAAGGATAAAATTATGAGGCTCAAAATTACTAAGGCCTACTGAAGTCAGAGCCCACTAAGACCCAAAGACAATCAAAATCAAAGCGGACAATATCTTATGCATGCGGGAGCAGAGACCGATCCAGCCATCGAGCCATCCAACCCCTGACTGTAATAGAAAGGTGCTGAGGAAGGGTTCCCCCTACGCACACAGAGTCTCCTTTGACTAGTGGGGTTACTATTGCACGAACAATATCTTACGTATGTGGAAGCAGAGATTGACCCAGCCATCCAACCCCTGACCACAAAAAATGGTAATATGATAAGGTTCTGGTTAAAATTCCTACAAAGGGCTTGTTTAGATCCTTCTATAAGATTGGATTGAAAATTCTATAAGATTCATGATTTGGATCGTCAATTTAATTGTGGCCCTATATTAACTGAATGCTCCCTAGCCTAAATCCTATGGAAAGAAAGAAAAGACCTCCATGGGTCTTTGTTTCAATTCCCACCGCCTAATGGTTCAGATTTGAGTTAGATTTAGACAGGCTTTTAGAAAATACAAATTAGATGGACCAGCGGGTTTGATTCCTATAGAATTTTTAGCTAAATACCATGGGAATATCCAACAAGGGTTCTGGTTGTATCTTTCATGCAAAAAAATAATTCATGTTCTTTTATGACGATAATTGTTGGATAGCGCAATAGATGCTCCAAGAGCTATGCATAGAGAAGATGTTGGGATGCTTTTAAAGCTGTGCATCAAAGCTATGTACGGTGCAATCCAATGATTGACGTTGCAAAAAAATATCAATTATTTTTTCACATGGAAGATACAAGCCGAACCCATCCAACAAAATGGTAAGAAAGAAAATAAAAAGTATTGCTAATTTAGTTATATGTGAGAGATCAGCTATTCTTGACACAAAATCACACCAGTCTTGCATAACCAAAATGTAGTAATGCCATGCTACCTTAAAAATAGCTTACAACATTTTGTGATATTTATTTTGAATGCTAATAAAGATCTTGCAATATGTTTACCCTTAATCTTCAATCTGTTGTCATGGACACCAGCAAATGTTGAGAAACGTAAAGCCACTGTTATGACCCAGCCCATAAAGGCCCACAAAGCCACAAAAAAAATGAAGAAGACTCCCGTAGGGAGTCTTCTTCCTCCCGACCGGCTCCTAATTGGAGTCAGAAAACATCATCGGGGAGGAGTCAAACTCCTCCCCTCCAGCCTTATTTAAAGGAGAGACCTCTTCTCCCTTCCTCCCATTAAAAAATCGAGGGCAAAATGGTGAGGATTGTTAGAGTTTTCCCTTGGAAGCCCTTCACCGTGCTTGCATTAATTTCTTGCTGGAGAGGTCACCGGAGCTTGAGGTAAGCTCAGCTCCTCTTCCTCCCTTCTCTCCCTTCCTTTTCTTGCCTGTGTGCATGATCGTCGGTGATCAGGTTCGCCAAATTTTGTTGGAAAAAATATCCCCTATTTTCCACCCCTCTTTTCTTTGGTTTTTCGGCATCGGTGGTCACCGCCGACCGTCGATTTGGGTTCTCCGAGTTTTAGTGACATAGTCCTCATGCCACTGGCCATCGCCGCACTGGCTGCGGCCTCTGATCGACCGAACAAGGGAGGGACCTCATGGTCCTCTATTTTGCCCAAAAGAGACCATGGGAAGAAGAAGAAGTGGAAAAGAAAAGAAAATGAAAATGAAAATGAAAAGAAAATGAAAAAGAAAAAAAGAAGAAAAAAAAAGGGAAAAAAAAGAAAGAAGAGAGAGAAATTTCTCTCTCCTCTCTCTCCCTCTTTTCTCTTTCTTCTCCTCTTTCTAAAATTTCTCTTTCTCTCTTTAGTCTCTCTCTCAACTTTTCCTCTCTAATTTCTCTCTCTAAAATTTTCTCTCTCTAAGTTATTTCTCTCTCCTAAAATTTTTTAGAATTTTGAAAAAAATGATGTTGAATTTAAATAATCTTAGTGATGAATTTTGATCTATAATTATCGAACGGTATACCAGCACCCACCTTGATCAGATCAAATACTTTTAGATTTTATTTTCCATGATTTTATTAAATTATCATATGATAATTTTAGCATGATTTGATCTGATCGATCGAATTTGTTGAACCATATCATTTGATTAGTCTAGATGAATTTCTCTCTCTAGAATTTTATCTCTCTAGAAGTTTATCTTTTTGAAATTTATCAAGAAAAAGAATTTTTATTTGGATGAGTTTGAGTGATGATGAGTTTGAACGATTCTAGTGGAAGCATCCTGATCTATGATTGTCAGGTAGTATGCCAGCATTTTGATCAGACCATGAACCATTAGATTTGATCATCCATGATCCCGATTTAACCATGACTTGATTAGATCATTTTGATTTCACCAATTGAGATGTTGGACTGTGGCACCTGATCAATTTGAATTGTACCTCATGAATTCTCTCTCTTTTGATTTTCTCTCTCTACTTGATTGATGAACTCAATAAAGAAATCTCGATCCTATCACTTTGAAAATCTGATTTGATCTGATAGTCAAACTTTTGACCATCTATATCTTAATAAGATTTTGACCAAATGAAATTAGTTGATCAGACCCATCTGGATGATAGGATATGGGTGTCCATAAATTATATCTTTCTTAATTGTTTATGTCCTTTTTAATTATTGAAATAGATCCTATATAGGATTGTAGATGTTTGATCATGAGATACCATGATATGAACTATGAACTGAAGATTTTAAGAAAAAATTTATAGAATTACAAGAATTTATTGGAATACGTTTGAGGTAAGTAATGCTTCATTTTTTCTAAATTTATCGATAAATTATAATATATTTTTTTGATATGATTTATGAAATGATGCATGAATTGGATGAATGATATTTTGTTATAAAAATATCTTATTTAAAATGTTATGATGAAGCATGATTGAACATATTGATTTATGATGTATTATATTGATTGATTTTGATACTACATAATCATATATTTTCTTATCAAAATTAGAATATAAAACATGATTTATGAAGAATTTTAATATAAGAATAATATGAATTGACAATCTGACTATGTAAAGGATCCCGTCAATGGAGGCATATATGTTGGCAATTATTTATCATGAGGATCTATGTTGCCAGCGAGACTAGTGACATATCATCGGTGAGATCAGTAAGAAATCACCAGCGAGACCAGCAGTTTCAAAGGACTTTACTATCAGATGATTCCCAACTCACCGTAAGAAGTATGCGGTATTATGATCCTACCATAAAGAAAATGTGGTCATAGTTCATGGTTGATGAAAAGAACTTAAGAATGAAAGATGTTGAAATCTTGAAAGAAACTTAAATTTTTGAAAAAAAATAAATTTAGCATGAATTACATTACATAATTGAAATTGATTTCGAATTTATGAACTCTATATGCTTATTTTCTATGAATGATTATTTTCTTTAATGCTTGATGAAATCTATTGGAGGTGTTCATTGCTTACTGGCTGTCTAGCTTATTATCTTCTTTTTACTATTTTTATAGATATTGAGAAAATTAAAATAATGCAAGATATGAACAGAAGAGTGATGAGAAGCACAACCTCCATACTTTTATTTTAGATTGAAAGTCTTATTGAATTTGATGTAAGGTGTATTGAACATTGTTGAATTTATTGACATATTAAATATAAAATTTAGATTGTCATATTTTAGATTTAAGTTATTGACTAATTATTCTACTGTTGCTTTATGATAGCATGATAAGATGCCTTGCATGCTTGTGGGAAGAGTTTTCTATGAGTATGCGATGATTACCATGACATTCGGCTCATAATCTTAGGTTGGGGACATAATAATTAAAGTAGTATTAGAGCATAAGTGGATAAATTATGAAATAAAGAATCAAATATATAATGAGTGCAACTAGATAGACACTAGGATCATTATGGTGTAGATCTATGATGATATATTATGAAAAATTTTTATGATTTTTGGTTAAACATCGAGATTATATATGAAAGGACCGCAAGAGATTATGACATGTAGAGTTTGAAATAAGATGGATGATTCATAGATCATGATATGATTAGTTAGATTTTTGATCGAAAGTAATTGCAAAAAGATTGACATAAAATTTTATTATGTATTATGATTATTAATTTGATTATTCAAGTGAATCGTAAGCTCAAATTCGATACGAGAACAATACTATGATATTACTCCTAGATGAGAAGTTGACTATTATTGGCAAGATAAAGATTTGATGAAAAGAAAATATTATTCCAGGATGGACTAAGAAAGTCTTTTATGATACTTGATTTGAAATATTTATCAAAATTGAACTTGATATATGAATCATGTATAAAGTGGCATATTAAGATGAATGCATATTTGGAGGTATTGCAAAGAAGTTTATCCTTATTGATGAAATTGATTATAAGATTGTAGGATATTTATTGTGCAAGAATCTTTAATTATCATCCTTGGATCTAAATAATAGATCTTATTTGTGTCTTTTGGAGACTACATGATGTGTATGAAATTTTAATTTAAAGATTTTGTATCTATATTAATCAAGGGATTTTCTGATGTTGTTGTTGAGATTATTAAAGAAAAACTACTATCTTTAGACTAAAAGAAAAGATCCAATTTATATTTATTCAAGATTATGGGACCCATGTGAATTTGCAATTTAAAATTTTTTGATTTAAGAATTGGCATGGAGTTCCTTTGCTTTTTTAATGAGGTCCCTAATTGAATCTACTATTAAATAGAGATTTGATTTTTGAAGCTTGTATGATTGTTATAAAATGATACTTGATAGATAATAAGAATTTTGATGATAGAAATTTTAGAAAAGATAATGATTTAAAATTCTTATATGTTCTGATTATATCCTAATTTGGTGAAGCATCAAAGATTTTCTTATTGATTTCATATAAGATTTTGATTTGGAATTGTCTAATTGAATTGATATGAGAATTAAGATTTGACTCATATTGATTATAGTAGACTTATACGATGGTATTGAATGTAATATTAGACTCAAGGATTAATCAAGATTATTATACACTAGCAAAAATAGGAATGAGAATTAGAAGTTAATCTTTGGCTTCAACTGAAATTTAAATTTTAGATCTTTTCCATTGATAAGATAAAGAAATAATTTGATCAAAATTTTTTTGGTGAACCTAAAAAATTTTGATTGTTAGAATAGAGTGCACAGCAGAAGTATGATGATCTGAATTATTTTGAGTAAGTCAGGAATGTTGACTCTTTGAGTTAAAAAATTATGATAGATAATATGATTTGATACAAAAAATTTATTGATATTAAAAAAAATAATATTTTAAAATTTTAGATTATTTTAGATATCTTTAATGTGATTTTTAAAAGTAGTGCTTCCACCTACTATGCTACAAAAATATTTAGCATCCTAATTCTAAGATGAGTGGATCCTTGATTTTTTATTTTAGATTTAGAATATTTAGAGATAAATTTTTTTGATCCTAGAATTGAATAATTCTCTATTTATTAGAAAAAATTTGAGATTATTTATCGAACATTAATTTTGATCTTAGATTCTTTTATACTCAAAAGTTTATCTATGGAGAATGTGATAAAATTTGTTTATGATCTTGTAATAAATTGATTAAATCATGAGTAGTCAAGGATTTTCGATGAAAAATTTGATATCCTTATCTAGATTGAGAGACTAATTTCGATGATCAAAAATAATGATCTTGATTCTAATCAATATTGATAATATTGATCTTTTCTTTATGAAATGATTTAACGATGAAGTTGCATAGAAAAATTAAAATATCAAAAGTTCGAAGATAAGATTAAAATAGTGAATCTCCAATCTTCGAAAGCATGAATGAGGGAAAATACTTTTCGAATCTCGATTGGTTTGGATATTATCATGTGACTCACATAAGTATGTTTTTCTATCTTATGATGGGTTGATTAATTAGGAGGGATTAGTATTTTGGTAAAAAAATAAAATTCTTATTTAGGAATTAAGATATTGATTTTCTTCTATCTACAAAAGATAGGCTTGATTTGGATCTAGTCATGAGGTATTGAATATTATTTTTATAGGAAATGAGATCATGATTTTGAAATTTTCAAATATTAAAAATTTTTGAGATGTTGATTTTGATAATAAGAAAATGAATGGTTCTATTTCATATCAACACTTGACGTATTGACCTTTTCCTTATGAAATAATTTAAGAATGAATTTGTATCAAGAATTACAATATTAAAATATTTATGGGTGAGATTTTTACCATAAATTCCAAGTAAAAAATTATGAAAACTTAAGCAAGAAAAATTTTGAGGATGAAATTTTTTTTAGAGGAGAAGAATGTTATGGCCCAACCCATAAAGGCCCACAAAGCCCACAAAAAAAATGAGGAAGACTCCCATAGGGAGTCTTCTTCCTCCCTACCGGCTCCTAATCGGAGTCAGAAAACATCATTGGGGATGAATCAAACTCCTCCCCTCCAGCCTTATTTAAAGGGGAGACCTCTTCTTCCTTTCTCCCACTAAGAAATCGAGGGCAAAATGGTGAGGAACGCCAAAGTTTTCCCACAGAAGCCCTTCACCATGCTTGCATCAATTTCTTGCCAGAGAGGTCACCAGAGCTCAAGGTAAGCCCGGCTCCTCTTCCTCCCTTCTCCCCCTTCCTTCCCTAGCCTGTGTGCACGATTGCCGGCGATCGGGTTTGCTGGATTTTGTTGGTGTTTTCCACCCTCTTTTCTTTGGTTTTTCGATGTCGGTGGTCACCGCCGACTGTCAATTTGGGTTCTCCAGACTGTGGTGACGTAGTCCTTCTGCTGTTGGCCACCGCCATGCCAACTGCAGCCTCTGACAAGCCAAACAAGGAAGGGACCTCATGGTCCCTTGTTTTGCCCAAAAGAGACCACAAGAAGAAGAAGGAAAAAGAAAAAGAAAAGAAAAAGAAAAAGAAAAGAAAAAGAAAAAGAAAAAAAAGAAGGAAAAAAAGAAAAAAAATAGAAAGAAGAAAGAGGATTTTCTCTCTCCTCTCTATCTCCCTCTTTTCTCTCTCTTCTCCTCTCTCTAGAATTTTTCTTTCTCTCTCTAATCTTTCTCTCCACTTTCTCCCTCTAATTTCTCTCTCTATAATTTTCTCTCTCTAGATTATTTTTCTCTTCTAAAATTTTCTAGAATTTTGAGAAAAATGATATTGAATTTAAATAATCTTAGTGATGAATTTTGATCTGTGATTGTCGAATGGTACACCAGCACCCACCTAGATCAGATCAAATAGTTTTAGATTTTATTTCTCATGATTTTATTAAATTATTCATATAATAATTTCAGCATGATTGGATCTGATTGATCGAATTTGTTGAACAATATCATTTGATTAGTCTAGATAAATTTCTCTCTCTAAAATTTTATCTCTCTAGAAGTTTATCTTTTTAAAATTTATCAAGAAAAAAAATTTTATTTTGATGAGTTTGAGTGATGATGAGTTTGAATGATTCTAATGGAAGCATCCTGATCCATCGTTGTCAGGTAGTATGCCAGCACCTTGATCAGACCATAAACCATTAGATTTGATCATCCATGATCTTGATTTAATCATAACTTGATTAGATTATTTTGATTTCACCAATCGAGATGTTGGACTGTGGCACATGATCAATTTGGATTGTACCTCATAAATTTTTTCTCTTCTAATGTTCTCTCTCTACTTGATTGATGAACTCAATGAAGGAATCTCGATCCTATCACTTTGAAAATTTGGTTTGATCCGGTAGTCAAACTTTTGACCATCTACATCCTAATTGAATTTTGACCAAATAAAATTAGATAATTGGACCTATCTGGATGATAGAATACGAGTGTCCATAAATTCTATCTTTCTTAATTATTTATATTCTTTTTAATTATTGAAATTGATCCAGTATAAGATTGTGGATGTTTGATCATGGGATACTGCGATATGAACTATGAACCAAAGATTTTGAGAAGAAAATTTATAAAATTATATGGATTTATTGGAATGCATTCGAGATAAGTAATGCTTCACTTTTTCTAGATTTATCCATAAATTATAATATATTTTTCTGACATAATTTGTGAAACGATGCATGAATTGTATGAATGATATTTTGTTATAAAAATATTTTATTTAAAATATTATGATGAAGCATGATTGAACATATTGATTTCATGATGCATTATATTGATTGATTTTGATACTACATGATTATATATTTTTTTATCAAAATTAGAACATAAAACATGATTTATGAAGAATTTTGATATAAGAATAATATGAATTGACAACCAGACTATGTAAAGGATCCCACAAATGGGGGCATATACGTTGGCAATTGATTTATCGTAAGAATTTATGGCCAGTGAGACCAGCGACATGTCGCCAGTGAGACCAGTGACAAACCGTCAGTGAGACCAGTAGTTTCAAAGAATTTTGCTATCAGATGATTCATAGCTCACCACAAGAAGATATACGGTATTATGATACTACCATAGAGAAAATATGTCATAGTTCATGGTTGATGAAAAGAACTTAAGAATAAAAAAATTAAAATCTTGAAAGAAACTTGAATTTTTGAAAAAAAATAAATTTAACATGAATTATATTGCATAATTGAAATTGATTTCGAATTGATGAACTCTATATACTTATTTTCTATGAATGATTATTTACTTTAATGCTTGATGAAATCTATTGGAGATGATCATTGCCTACTGGGTTGTCTAGCTCATTATCTCCTATTTTACTATTTTTACAGGTGTTGAAAAAATTAAGATGATGCAAGATATGAACGAAAGAGTGATGAGAAGCACAACCTCCATACTTTTATTTTAGATTGAAAGTCTTATTGAATTTGATGTAAGGTGTATTGAACATTGTTGAATTTATTGACATATTAAATATAAAATTTGGATTGTTATATTTTGGATTTAAGTAATTGACTAATTATTCTGCTGTTGCTTTATGATAGCATGATAAGATGCCTTGCATGCTTGTGGGAAGAGTTTTCTATGAGTATGCAATGATTGCCGTGACCTTCGGCTCAACTTTCCTCAGGAAACACTTCACCTCTAAAATTTCAAAAATATTCATTTAGCTTCCTAAAATTTACTTCAGTGTGTCAAAGTATACTTCACCGCATCAAGAAATATACATATACATCTATCAAATTGGTGCCCGTATATGGATAGATCAAGATACGAAACAGATATGTACAGATGCTACTCAATCCTCTTTCACCCCTAAATGTAATACTTCATGGGTTTTTTGATGCACCACCTAGGAAGGCCATGTGGCTGCAACCAGATCAAAGATGCGGCTATGGCATTACGTCAAACATATATATCCATCATGGAGAGGAAGAAGCCAAGGGTACAAATTGGATAAAAATAAGAAGGATACTAGGGCTGCAAATGGGTGGGTTTGGACAGTGGCATGCTTGACCTGCGTTCATGTATAGGTCTTGATAATAGACACTGGCCCAATCCAATAAATGATTGGGTTGAGCTAGGTTGGGTCTATGGAAAATATTTTAGACTATATAGGGTCATTTGGATTTGGTGAGGATCATATATGACACGATCCAATCCAAAATATTTGGCTCTAAGTAGGATTTGGTTTGGGTCTAAATCTATGTTTGTTCGGTAACAAGATTCCATGAAAAAAAATGTGTCCTACTTCTGAATTAAATTGAATTTTAACTGTCATAAAATCATTTGCTAATATGGTCAAAACTCCATGAAGTAATGCCAATTTGGAGCTAAAATCTATTTCAAGAGGTTAATAACCTCAAGAGCTGACATTTCTTAATGTAGTAATTGGTTTGAGTATTTATCTCTTAATAGAGGTAAAGAAGAAATGACTTGGAATAGTTTCTTTTGATCAAGTTAGGTTACGTTAGGCTAACCTAGTCACAAGAAGCTCCAAAATGGACCTATATAATGTACAGATTGGGTGATGGGTCTAATATTTGAATCCAATCTAGCCCCGTGGATCTTCAAAAATGGGTTGGGTCGGGCCTAAATGGGTTGGGTCACTAATCTCGATCCATTTGCAGCCTTTAGGGAAGTGTGTCACTTCAAGTTGGGAAGAGGTGCTTCTTTGCACATAATTGGTGGGAGATTGAAGGCAATTTTGGATTCAATAGTGGGTACGATAAACTTCAACTAAGAAGGTGACAGTTGTATTTGGGCTGCGAAAGACTGCTGCACCAAATCCATACTAGTTATTAATGAATCTGGGAATGAAAAATTCTTTGTGCACTGCGGGTAGTGTAAAAATTTGATGTGGAGTGCACCATCTTGCCAATTGGTCCACAAAACCACCACTTTCCAATATACATTTAATATCTGCAGTTCTACCTTTTTGCTTAAAATTTTGAATGATGAAAATGCCCCTCCTTTTTGAAAAAATTATGACATCCTACATCATATTATGACAAGGGCTGAAAACGATTCGGTCAGTTTAGTTTTAAGTGATTTTTTAAAATCAAATTGATATTTCTGTTTAAGAGGTTCCTAAAACCAAATATTTGACTAAACATAATCGGTTTCTTCAGTTTAATTTTGTATCGGTTCGGTTTGTTCATGTAGCTTTCTCAAGTATTTGAATGGTTTGAATAGTTTTTCAATTAAAGTGGGTCGATCGATTTGATTTCTATTTTTTATTCCTCTATTATGATTCATAATCAAGTCAAATTTGATCTAAGTTGGATGAAATCAAGCCAAATTAACATTTTAAATTCTTAATTCATATAAAGTACATAGTCCAACTTTGAATATACATGTAACATCAGTATATATATAAATATATGAAGTATGTAATATATGTGTATATATAAATATATAAAATGATGATATTTTAATTTTGGTTTGTCAGTTCGGTTCAGATTTAGTGGATCACATAAATCAATAACCAAATCAAAATATTGGTTTTTCTATTTTATTCAATCAAATCGAACCAGTTAAAATGCCAAACCATCATATTTGGTTCAATTTGGATCGAGTTGGATGTTTTAGGTTGTTTAATCAAAATTTTTTACCCCTCTAATTATGATATCCTGCATCAAATTATGACTTCCTACATGTAGAATGTCATATCATGGCCCAGGATGTCATAATATAGGAGACGCATTTTTATCCAACCACTTTTCAACGTACATTTAATGCCTGTAGTTTTTTTTTGTTTGAAATTTTGAATGACAAAAATACCCTCCTCTTTAAAAAAATTATGACATGTTGTGGCATATTATGACATCTTGTGTCAAATTATGATTTTTTGCACGTAGAATATCATAATATGACCCATGATGTCATAACATAAAAGGAATATTTTTATCCAACTACTTTTCAATAGATATTTAATGCCTACAGTTTCACTTTTTCATTTAAAAATTTTGAATGATGTAAATGCTCTTGCTCTTTAAAAAAAATTATGACATCCTGTAATATATTATGACATCCTATATCAAATTATAACTTCCTATACACAAGTAGAATATTATAATATGAATATAAGATGTCATAATTTTTTTCAAAGAGTAGAGATATTTTCATTATTCAAAATCTCAAATAAAAAAATAAAACTACAGACATTAAATATATGTTAAAAACTGGTGGCTACATAAACCAATCACAAAAAATGATGTGCTCTGCATTGAATTTTCTACATCACATGCGGTGCACAAAGAATCTCATCTAAGAATATAAAAGGGTTGTCACAATGCCAGATGTTCGGTAGTGTTGTTGTGTGGCTGATTCCACCAGTTTGTAGAAGAATTCTTCTCTTGCAAGAATTATCAATGAATAGATTTTTCCTAGAAGATAGAACTGAAAATAGATTGGTTATGGATTAGATATTATATCCATATATATATTAATTTTATTTAATGAATATAGATATTAATTAGATATAAATATTTATATCTTTATTTTAAATAGATATATATACAAATTGGATTCTAGAAATATGGATATAAATATAAATATAAACCAGATGATTAAACTTTATGACTACAGAATCAAAGATATTACTAAATAGATGATGGTTCAAATTAATAACATTTTAATATAATTATTTATTTTTTTAAAAATTTATAAATACTATATAAAATTAAATAAAATTATAAATAAAATCAGATATTGGAATATGAATCAAAAAATTATTTATCCTTATCAATATCTATTTTTTTTTAATAGATATAGATATGGATATTAATTGAATGAACTTATATCTACATCTAGATAGATTTAGATACAAGAATAAATTTGGATAGATATTATCTGATTCACTTTCACCCTCAATAGAAGACCACCAATGATCCTCAACTCAAATATCAATGAGAATAAAAAGATAAGATATCAAAAGTTGATTAAAGTAATAATTTTCTCAATGGCACATACCAAGAGCGAATTTCATTGAAACAAGCAAATATTTGGCCCCACCATAACTCAATAAAAATAGTGTTACAATAAAAGAAATCATTAAACTAGACAGTAGTGGACAATACAAAAACTCCAATTGCTAATGACATACAACACCCTGTGAAACAAAGAGCTACTCAATTCAACCGTAGAAACCTAAATGCAGATCACTTAGCTTATAGGATAAGTTAGGAACAAGTTTGACAACTTCAGCTGCTTCAATGCCATATCTTGCTCTGAAGCCACCTCATCAAGTAGAGCCAGGTTCTGGTCGGTTAGAAGCCCCTGAGGCTCACATTGTGTGAGGCTTCGAGCGAACTGACCCTCAGTTAAGATGCATTGATATCATCATCTGGGGACTTCCTAGTGTCATTAGGTACAGAGGGTATAGAGGCAAATCAGGTTTCTGCTCTAAAGGAGGTAGTTGCAAGAGTCATCTTTGGCGTTGCAGAAATGTCGATCCCTTGGCTGCTACTGTAAGCCACCTCAGCATGCGAGCTCAGAATCTAGATGGTAGCTGCTGGAAAAAAGATAGATGTAGCCTCTAACTTCGGCTTCTTGCTCTTCTGCTCCATTTGGTATCCTGGTAAAAAACTGCCAACTATGACCTATTGCAGAACAAGGGGAAAGCCAATAATTTATTTGAATTAAATACTTGCTAGCTGGATCGATGTAATTTTAAGTTGCAGAGGCTTTTTCAAAGGCCAATTTGAAACTCACAATAAAATCATGATATCCAAATTATTATAACTAACTAATATGTTGTGTGATTAAGTAGAATTGAATATGTTGTATGCCAATAAGGCTCTGTGCCCCTTGTAAATGATTCATGATTCTAAATTTCTATATGAACGATGAACAGGAAGGCTTTTACAGAGAAGAAAGGTATATTTTTTCTACCTGCAATGATGTAAACAATTTCACATAACTATGCATGTCTAAGTGCCATTTCAGAAGTTACTGGGAGAACTCCTGGACTTGAGATGGAATAATATCTAAACCATGCATCAAATTTGAAAGGAGGATGATAAGGACATGCCTCTTGAATTGGGTCCATCAAACAACACTATCAGAGGCCTGTTACAAAAATTAGATAAAATTATTAAAAAAACATATTCTTTGGGTTACAGAGGTAAAGACTAAAGTACACCTACAAGTGTTAGAAAATCTAGTCTAACATGAAAACCTTCAACACAAGGTGAAGAAGAATCCTTTTGTACACAAATTATGCATTTATCAGTCATAGACGAAGCCTGTCTATATGAAAGAAAAGAAATTGGTAATGTTAACATTTTCTACTACAGGGGTCCCTATATTTGTATTTGAATGCCATATCACTACCAGGTCACCTTATAATTAAAAAGATTATAAACAGAATTTATCAATATTTTATACTTCACAAAATGGATAAAGACTATGACAAGTCTCTTTAAAAATTACGTAGATTTTTAGATGTACACTTACTTTGGAGTTGCTGGTGGATAATTCTCTGTTGGGTGAAGCACCTCAGTCAAAGGAGTTTACTACACTAAGCATTCAGAATTTATTTCTCATATTTCATTTAATATAAACATGGATAACAAATCATAGTAGATACGCTATAGGATTTTAAATACCTGGTATGGAGTTAACAATTTCATGGCTATTGATATGAACCAAGATTGGTGCTTGCAAGATGATTGGGCATGACATGCAGCAATCCAAAATTCAATATAGGCAACAATATTAAGCACATGTATCACCCAAAAATGGTTAACACCATCATAGTGTGCAATACAATTCATAAACAAATAGAAGAAAACACCTTTAAATATTTAAAAGAATGCATAAGTTGGAGACACCTCTAAAGGAATTATCTTTCCAAAAGGAAAGGGCATAATTACAAACCTCATAAGTTAATATATCTCCAGAGGAATCAGGCTGATGAAGCATCACATTGGAAATTATACCATTAGCAGACAACATACAAATTGCTCAAGGCCCTTGTTGAGAAAAAGATATGATATTCATAGTAACATCCTTTTAAGAGAAAAAGAGGCAAATTACTTCAGATAAGGATAACTTTAAAAACTGGCAAAAAAAAATAAAAAAATGTTATTGCATATATGCAATAACTGCTTTTACATCACCAACTACTTTCAATAATAAAAAACTTAAGCCCTAGGATTACCTTCTGTATGTTCTGATATAAGTAGAACTCAATATTCATCAATCATCAGGTCGAATATTAAGAACATTTAGGAGCAACTAGTAAAAGCTTGTAGAAGCTTATGCTTGATAAGCACCTGTATAAATGAAAACTAATTAAAATTTGTTATAGCATATCATTCCTTTCAAACTTAAACAAGCAAACTTAAACTTAATTTAATCTTTCCTATTTTGATTTCAAGCTGCCAATTATCTTAATATTGAGAGTCTGTAGAATCTAGATTGTCAAAAATTTGCTATCACGATAAGGGGAAAGAGTAATGAGGAGATTTGCAGGACCTTCAATATTGAGAATAACTTTAGCCATATCGAAGAGAAAAAAGTTCAGAAAAACTCATGGAGCTTTTAGAGAGGTTTTAAAGCTCTTGAATAACTCATGAAATTGATGTGGACATTACTTGTTAATTTTTATGTGGGCAAATAACAAAGTAATCTTTACCTTTTAATTTCAAGGAATATTTCTCTATATTAGACAGTAGATAGAATCTAAATGCTATAACAAATAATCAAAATTAGCTTGCATGTGGGAACATTTTCTTGTTTACTTTGTTTATATAGCTTATGATCTAGGCATGGATTTCATTTTTTGCAATATCAACCATGACTTGATATTTAGAATGTGACTTTGTTTCATTTTTATCATTGTTTCTTCACAGTATTTATGAAAATATAAAACAACCTAAGAATAGCATTGAGCTCATTTGGAGAGTATTCTGTGGGATAATTTGCTCTCGGAACCATGCAAGATTGAGAAAGATTAAAGCAAAAAAAAAAAAAAAACAGAAAAGAAAAGTCATGTTACCAATTGCTATATAATATCTAGAAAACTCCCCAAATGATAAGATAATTAACATTTCTGAAAATTTGCAAATCCAAATCTGAATACAATTGTTGTATATGGAACATACTCTTGGATAAGTATCGATAAATAGACAGTCACATACATACATACATGCATACATACATACATACATATATACATAATACATATATATATGTATATGTACACACACACAGATATATATATATATATATATATATATATATAATATATATATATATATATATATATATATATATTTTTTTTTATATATATATTGTATGTATGCATGTGTATGTATATGAATAGATAATATTATACATATGTAGCAACTTATGTATGTATAATTAAAGTAGTCATAATGCGAACACTTAACCATATATATTATCAATTAATTACCAAATCATTAGGACTCCATAAGCAATGCATCATATAGATTTAAGCATTCAACCAACTACCAAATATGTAATGTAATTAGATTTAAGTATATCAAAATTCATATCTGAAGACTGTAAAATACAGTTCATTCCAATCAGTTCTTTCATCCCATCCTAGCATCTCTAGGCTCATATAACCATGCATAGGTCAACAAGAACATAGGACAGGCTAGGTCGGGTTCAGGTCTGGTTCTCGTGGCTGGGCCTGGCCTATGATGGCCTGATCCGCTGCACCAGGCACCAGCTCCCGATCAGAAAAAAAAAAAAAGGCTGGAGGAAGACTCCCATCGGGAGTCTTCATCTCGAAGGACTCCTAAGCCAGGCCGGACTCGGGCGGAACTCCAAGAAGCCCTCTATAAAAGGAACCTCTCCCCTCCAAGGCACTCCACCATGAGTAATCCATCTTCTTCCATCTTGAGCTACCTGATTCCCAGCATTCCTCTTCTTTTCAAGGCGTTGAACCATCGCTGCCGGTTGAGAAACTCTCCAAAAATCGCCTTTCCCCTGTTATTTTTTATTTTTTCCCCCTTCTTCCGGCAACCTACGTCGCCGGCGTTCGTCGCGAAGGGCCTCAGCCCACCCCTGCATCAGCCTCTGGCCGAAGACGGAGCCCCAGCCGCCGGCGAGCTAGCTGGGACCCCGAAAACGACCGTGCAAAGCGGTTGAGAAACTCGCCAAAAATCGCCTTTCCCCTGTTATTTTTGAATTTTTTCCCCTTCTTCCGGCAACCTACGTCGCCGGCGTTCGTCGCGAAGGGCCTCAGCCCACCCCTGCATCAGCCTCTGGCCGAAGACGGAGCCCCAGCCGCCGGCGAGATAGCTGGGACCCAAAAACGACCCGTGCAAAGGGTGTTCGGTCCTGTTTTCTGAGCTGGTTTTCGCCTCGTCCAGCCTGCCCAGATTGGTGCAGGGACAGGATCTTGATCGGGCTTCGGCCCAGCTTTGCCACGCTCTTCTTCAATCTTTTATGATACTAAAAGAAGATATGACAAAGATTTTGAAGCAGAGAGATACGAGGTAGCTCCTAATACCTAAATCTTTTAAGCATCTATTTCTGAGGGAAATCAGATTTTTCAATCGAGATGGTAAAGAGTAGGAGTTTCAGTATTTGTACTATAAAAATAAATATGTAAGGGCTATATGTTTACCATCTCCTCTCTTAGAGATGGACTGGATTTGTAAAGGAAAAGAGGTTGAAGCATGATGATATAGTTGTTTTTTATAGGCTACAATATCTGTATTTTTTTTACAGACATTAAGTACGAAAAGCATGCATCATATAATAGTAATTTCATTTTGACTCATACGAAGAGGGAAGGGAGAGAATAAGTAGTAACTACTCTTCTCTATGACTTAAAGAGAAGTTATTATTATATGTATTTTTTTTGTATTCAATGTCATAAAAAAATAAGGATATTGCAGTCATCCGCACACGTAGAAAATAACTATATCATCTACTTTAATCTCTTTTTTCTACAAATCCAATCTATCTCGTGGAGAG
>NW_027332429.1:1172960-1217514 GCF_000442705.2 Elaeis guineensis
TCTGTTGGACCTAAGTCTATTTGGAAAAGGAGCTACAGGATTGGTGAGTGATGTCTCGAATTGCTTAAACCCTGAGGTGGATTCTACAAGTGGCTTAGGTGGTTTGTTAATTTTTATTGACTCCTTAGACTTATCTAGCTCCTTAGACTTGGTCTGATTGGTCACTTGCTCATGAGGTGGTTTAGACAATGGGTCATCTTGATCTTCAGGTATACCGACATGATTGTCTATTTATTTTTCAGACTTTAAGGTGTGAATTGTATTTAATTGGTTGATCTGGGCTCCTTGTTGTGGTCCTTGATTGTTCTGAGTTCTAGGATTAGTCTCGGATTGACTTGATAGTTTATCTTTTTTTTTTCACTCACAGTCGTGGCTAAATAACCTAACTGCATCTCTAAATGGGTAATAGCCTGGGTGTTGGAAGTTAAAAGCTAGCCCGTGGTCTGCATGAAGTTATTTAGTGTAGTATTGGTGCTAACAGTTGATTTTACTAAGATTTTTAGACTCTCTTCTAGCAAGTTAAGCCTTTGATCATTACCAAAATCTGATGGATTATTTGATGATCGAATGGATCTGGGGTTGGACTGAGTGAAGATAGGTTTACTTGAGTTTGACCCTTGTGACCAAGAAAAATTGAGGTGATTCCTTCATCCTGGATTGTACGTTGGTGCGTAGGGGTCATTTGTGGGTCTTTGATAGGCTGCACTCACCTGTGCTACTTCGTTCTCGATTAGACCCATCAAGAGAGGACATCCCTCCATTGTGTGGTCTGTGGCATTACACTCATTGCAAGTAGATGTTGTGACTTGGTTTACTTTGGTGTGTCCCTTGAGTTCTAGGGCTTTTATCCTACGGATCAAAAATGAAAATTTAGCCTCTTCAGTTAGAAAAGGTTGTACTTGATATACACCCCCTCTTGAAGATATGAGTCTATCGGGTTCTTTAGTAATCTCTCATTATAGGCTCTTTTCTGTTAGATCCTCTAAAAATTTTCAGACTTCTATAGGCTCTTTATTCATCAATTGATCTTGACACATTGATTCTAACATGGTTTTAGAGTTTGGGTCAGTCCTTCATAAATGATTTGACACAGCCTCCAAGTTTTTATTCCATGGTGTGGGCATTGAATCAAAAGGTTCTTAAAATGATCAAAGCACTTTCAAAAAGACTCACTGGATAATTGATAAAATTGATTAATTTTATTCCTAAATTTGGCAGTCTTATGGTGTGAAATTTTTTTTTCAGGAACACTTTAACAAAACCCTCCCATGATGCTATGGATTGATTAAGAAGATTATATAACCACTTTTTGGTACTATCCTTGAGGGCAAAGTTGATCAACCTAAGTTTTACAGTATCCTCAGTGAGTTGTTGGAGCTGTATCGTGGCACATACTTCCTCAAATTCTCTCATAAAAATGTATGCATCCTCAATTCCGATGACTTTGGGAAGCATGTTTATGATCTGGGGTTTAATTTCAAAATTGGCATCAATTTATGGCAGTCGGATACACGAGGGTTGGGCTGACCCAACTAGGTAGCAAAGGTCTTTCAGTACCCGAGGTTCACATTCGGGTTCACCCATGGTGGGCTTAGGTCTACTGGACTTGATGCAAAGTTTGGACTATTCTCACTAATCGACTAGATATCCTTGTCCAAGAAAAAATTTAAAAATTTTTAATTATTTTTGTAATTTTTTTAAGAGAAAAAGAAAAAAAGATAGATGAGAAGATCAGATCAGTGCCGCACCGTTGGAAAAACCACACCGTGAGACCACAGGCCACACCACAATGGTTCTATTCAGCATCAGGGGCCTTTATAGGCCTTTAAACCTAATTAGATTAGGTTAAAGACTCCTAATCAAGCCCAAATAAGTTTCTGAACCGTTGGATCAATACCAAGATTGACCCATGCTGTCCGATCGTGCTCCGATCTATGGAACAGTACCATGGATTGTGAGAAATACGTGAGAAACGCCCATGCGGTCCATAGACCTCCTGGTGCACCGCCCGATCCATGGTGGACCGGGCAATCAGGCCTCAGAGCGGGGCGCTGGGCCTGGGCCATGCCCCCGCGTGCATGCCCGAGCCTAGGCCGTGCCCCGCGCGCCCGAGCCTGGGCCGTGCCCCGCGCACCTGTGTGCCCGGGCTTGGGCCGGCCCATGCGCTCGTGCGCCCGAGCCTGGGCCGGGCCCGCCTGTTGGGCCGTGCCCTGTGTGCGCCCAGCTTGCATGCTAGCCGCGCCTGGGCCACGCATTGCCGCATGTGACCATGGCACTGCAGCTCCGTCGGCCCGCTGCTGGCCGCCGGCCATCGGCGGTCCTCCGCCACCTCGAGTTCCGTACAGTCTTCAAACATGCGTATTTCCTCCGTCCGAGCTCCATTTGAGGTGATCTTGGTCTCGTTGGACTCCATTTTTCATCGTGAATCTCGTTGTGGGCTCAATATAGACTGAATCTTGAGGTATTAAATCTTAACAAAGCATGATATATAGGAGTGGATCCAAAAGTCTACCAACCCTACTTGGCATTGTTCAACTCTGGTGTTATGGTTAGTCATTGTCCTATCTCTGGTGCATTTAAATAATGGATCAGACATGTCTGTGGTTAGAAAACTACTTTTAAGAAAAGATATCCAGTCAGATTTACCTGTAGTGTTCCAAAAGAAGTTTTACAGTGCAAGATCATCTCAAATTTGTGATAGGCTTCATTTTCTTGGAAATTTCTCAGAGGCATTGGGAATGGTTAGAAATCCTTTTGTTGTCGTCTGTTGCCAAGATAGATCATGATTCTTGGATCCAAATGTGGTTGTGGTGACCTCTAAGAATCTAAGTATCCGGGATGATGTTCTTTCGTTACTGTTTGCAGAGGTCCCACAAAAGTTTAAGGGTAAAGATTCTATTCTGAAAAAAAGTGATGGGAATTTAACTGAAGCCAATGTTAGTATTCACTGTGAAAAATGGAAGAGTAACTCAAAATGGCTCCACACTGTTTCAGTGGATCCAGTGAACAAAATTCAAGGGACCGAACTTGAAAATGAGAATGATGGCGGCAGTCTACGACAAAAATATGATCATTTTTGGGAGGCAGTTTTCGTTCCACTAAGAAAAGAACGGATGTGCTGGAGATGCCATTAGAAATAGTTTTGATGCTGAGAAACTCAGGGTACATTTGTGGGACACCTTTACCCAATCTTAGTCCCAAAAATTCACCCACTCAGACTTACACATATTTATTTTATCATTCATTTGTAGATATTTCTTTTTCATGTAACAACCGTATTAGCCTACTGCATAAAGTTGTTAAATTTACAAATGGACAATGCATGAGAATGAAATAGCTGATTTCTACTTTTGTTGTTTTAGTTGGAAGCAGAAGAGGCTAAAATATAATTGACTGTGCGACGTCAAAGTTGAAGCAGAGAGGGATATCAAATAATGAGGAGAACCTATTTGAAATCATGCTTCATGAGTTAAAACTGCTATCAAAAGTTTTAGACCATCCAAGGTTGGTTATCTTCAAGTTGGAGTGTCTTATGATGTCAACATCACCTGATAGTTAGCTAATTCATCTTTAAATTTTCTGCATATGCATATCACTCTTTTTCTGGTAATATGCTGTGGAGTTTTTTCTTGCACATGGTCTTGTTTTCCTTTAAGGAGATGTTTGGTTGAGGAGAGTGGGGGTCTCGAATCGGAATTGGAATGGATGACTCAATTCCAACTATTTGGTTGGGAGGAGTCTCATTCCGATTTCGATTCCAAAGTGGAATGGGAATAGCTCAATCTATATAGAACTCAATCCCTACTCTCCTCTATGGATTCAAATTTCCATTTCAATTCTAACTCCGATTCTGATTCCAGTCATGAACCAAATGTTTCGGAAGATTTGGCCATTCCGTTTCTGATTCCAAGCTATTTCGATTCCCATTCCCATTCTGATTTTGGTTACAAACCAAACACCCCCTAAGTCTATTACACTTCTTTCTCTCGGCACTTCTTGGGTTACAAATTCATAGAATAGTATTAGGTAAACTCCGTATTGTAAATTTGATCATCTCCCACCTTTTGAAGCGCATTTGTTATGAATATTTGCATCTTGACTAGATGTGCTCGCCTTTTCTTAGCCATCTCTTTGGTGTTTGTTAAACTGCATCTGAAATGTTTTTTGAATCTTTTTTGAGAAAAGAAACGTTTTTTGAATCTTGAGACCAAACTGTCGATCCTTTTCCTTGCACGCACTACACATTCATAGTGATAGTGTTACAAATGGTAATCTTTCTCTATAATACGTGATAAACTTTTAAGGCTTTTGTTTTGTTAGGAGCAACATCCATTTCCACACAACTGGTTTCCAGTAATGGTCTGCACTGTGCTGCTGGATGCACAGGTTATGGTGTAGTGAACAAAATGGTATCTATGCCAATTAACTCCTTTCCTCTTGGTGTGAGGATAGTGTGATATCCTTATATTGATACTGCTACATGATATTGCCTAGGAGTATGAGCAAATCTCAGCATGGTTTTTGATATAAACTAGCTCATAAGATGTCCATGAAATTCATCAAGAACTAATGTCGAGTGGGCTCTTTGTTCAGATTCTGGTTGTTTATAGACACATGGATTTGTTATGCTGTGCATCACTCATGGTTTCTATTAACAAATTAAAATTCTTCATGTAGTGCAAGCTCTCTTTTGTGGCCAGTTGTTTATCTAATGTTGTCTTTTTTATAATCCAAATTACAAGAATGTTCTGAGTGGTTACTTGGTATGACTTTACAGATCCATATCTTTATTTCTTTAATTGCTATGTATTGTTTCATCCTCATTGTGTATTATTATTCTACATTTACTATAATTTTTTATGTCAGTTCGTGTATCCAACACCTTGCTTGGTGTCTGGCAACAACCCCTCTATTTTCATCTCATGGAGCATGGCTATGACTAGATTTTAATTCTTGTTTTGTATGTGGACGCTATTCTCTTAATCGGGAATGATGTCTCTACATTACAGGAAATAAAAGTGCGGCTGTCGTCATAATTCTCCATGAAAGATCTGAGAGAAGCAGCCTACATCCTAGGGATGAAGATCTATAGGGATAGATCTAAGAGGCTACTCGAACTCTTCCAAGCAACGTGCATAGATATCATGCTAAAATGGTTCAGCATGGAGAATTTCAAGAAAGACTATCTTCCAATAGGTCATGAAATTTCTCTCTCGAAGAAGGATTGTCCAACAACTCCTCAAAAGAGAGAGCATTTGAGTAGAATTCCATATGCCTCGGTAGTGGATTTTATAATATATGCCATGACATATACAAGACCAGATGTGGCTTACTCACTAGGAGTAGTGAGCAAATACCAATCAGATCTGGGTGAGAACCATTGAAAGGTTGCAAAAATCATCTTTAAGTATTTAAGAAATACTAGGAACCAGTGGCTCATTTACGAGGAATCTGACTTGAAACTCATGGGATACATCTTTACCCTAAATGGTGGAGCTGTCTGTTGGAAAAGTTTCAAGCAGCACATCGTAGCTGATTCTGTTTACGAGGTGAAGTACATCGCGGCATCTGATGCTATAAAGGAAGCTGTGTGGCTGAGAAAGTTCATTACCGAGCTTGGAGTGGCACCTTCCATCGATGGTCTAGTTCTACTTTATTGCGCTTGTACTGTAGCCATAGCTCAGGCAAAGGAGCCAAAGGTACATTAGTGGATAAAGCATATTTTGCATCGCTATCATCTTGTTCGAGAAATTATAGATCGAGGTAATGTCGACCTCCAAAAGATCGATGGAAAGGAGAACCTGGCCGACCCATTAACTAAAGCCCTTGCGATAAAGGAGTTCAAAGATCATAAAATGAAGATGGATATACGGTACTGTACCGATTGACTTTAGTATAAGTAGGAGTTGTTGGAAAATGTGTCCCAAAGCCAATTGTCAGCTATTGATGGTTGTGCTATTTGATGTAATTGTATATGAATTAATTAATAAAATATTTATTTGATAATTTTTATCATAAGCTTGTACATCTTCTATATCGAACTTTTGTGTTATGATGAAAGTCCTTAAGACTATTTTGAATTGATAAAAGAGGATTTATCGTTTAGTCCTTAAATGAGTTCATGACCAAATAATATGCTATTACTAGGCGATAGACATATCAAGTGTAGATTGTTGTGTGCCATTAGGATGGTTGTCCTCTTAACCAAGGAGCATGAAGATGCTGGTATGGCATGCAAGTGAAATATAGGAGTATATTTCACTAAACGTGACCAACTTCAGAATACTCTGTTGTCAAGAATCACTCCGAAGGGATATAGGTATAAGTATCTCTTCGATCTGAGATCACCATAGTGACTTGCAAGCAACTCACTATGCTTTAGTATTGGACTATCTGAATTTTTAATTTAGGATCGGAAGGTTTCTAGGCATAGTCAAGTACTTGTGAAGTCGATGCGTGAGTCAAGATGAAATTGACCACTCCAAGAGATTGGAGAGAGTGCTTTGTGTTTCAATTTAGTAAGATCTTGACCAGGGCAATCTTTATGAGGAGTTACAAGATTTATCAGATTGAGATACATAATGGATGTATCATTAAGAGTTGACAGTTTAAACTCTAAGTCATCCTAGCATCAAAGGTCAAAGGGATGAATTATACGGTAACTATATTCAAATAGGTTCTTGAGTGTTCCTTTACATACATTCGGCCTATCCGGATGTCGGATACCATTACTAGATGGTTACTCCAATTGGTACAGGAATCAATTTCTATGCTAGCAGCTTAGGTTTGAATCTATGGGGTCACACACATTAGAAGTTCCGATCACATGGCTAATATGAAGAGTCCTAGTCAACGGGGACTCTACTGAAGAGTCCCACTGGACAGAAACTCTAGAGAAGAGTCCCACTAGATTTGAACTCTATCATTAATAAAAGATTAATTAGTGATTAGATCACTAATTATCTCAATTTGATTGAGCATTAAAGTCTAGATCAAGTCTGATTGAATTTGATTCAATCAGATCAAGTCTGATTAGGTTATGAGATGACCTAACCGATGAGGGAGAAATGATCCTGATTTGATTGGATCTATGACTCAATTAATTTATTAATTTGATTAAGTTTAATTGAGATTATAGGAGTCTAATTAGATTAGATTCATCATATTTTATTTGGATCTAATTGGATTGGATTTGAAAGAAATCTAATTGGTTAAACCCTAGAGTCCCAAATGAATAGGACTCTTTTTCTTGCGCCACCTAAATTATCTCATGCCTTTTCTCATCTCAAAAATCAGTTTGTACATGAGAAAATTAAAAAATAACTCTTCTTTTGTCACCCATTAAGGATAGAAATTGGTTGGTTTTGATTTGAATTCAAATTGATTTGAATTTCAACTTAAAATCTTATCCATATCCTTCCACACATCGGCAGTTTCTGAAGGTGCCCATTGTGTACAAGAAAAAGAAGTCTTCCTAATTGATTTTCATACCCAATTTTTTTTAGTTAGTCCTTCTTTAAGTTAGATAAGGGTAAGAAAAAGTTAGAGTTGAATTAAAATTCAAAATTATTTAAATTTTAACAAACTCCAATCCTTATCCTGTTTTATCTGGTTTGTGTGACAATCATAAAAAGGTCATAATTTTGTGTGCCCAAAAAAGAGAGCTTTTCACCATGAGATATCAAAGAGAAAGAGGGTTGAAAATAACTCTTTGAGACATGAGGATTGGGTGGTTTTCCTTCCTCCTTGGCATGAACAAAAGAGGAGATCGATCTCTTCTCTGGTGAGCAACCTAGAACTGTTCTAAGATTTTGGGTGAGAGAAAAACTATAAAGAAGAGAGTCTTCATTAGAGTTGTCTCCACCATCTAGCATCTTCTTTTGCTCCATCTTCAATATCAAAAAGATTTAAGGTGATCGAAGAAGGAGATCAAGTCAGATCTACCATCAGAAGTCGACTGCATAAGCTAGTACTCCCGTGGAGGGTTGATCGGTCTGAGGGGCTTCATGTGGACCAACTATAGAGGTCGGATGCTTGTGTGGCTGTGAATTACTAGAGAGAACTTTCAGATCTATGTTCTCAATCATGGAGTTTGACTACCTATGCTCAAGTATTGGGTTCGGACCCTAGAAGTGGTAGATTAGATCTATTATTAAATACTGTCTTTTGATTCACATGCTTGTCATTTCAGATTCAGATTTTTATGTATATAAATTTATATCATAAATCTATTTATAAAAGTTTTAAGATTAAATTTTATACATATATTTATAGATTAAATAGTTTAATCTAATATTCTTTTGTTAAAATTTTTTGAAGTGCATGCATGAAACCCCCGTGCATCCCAACAGTGGTATCAGAGCCAGATTCGATATGACATGATATTATATGAATATAGATGTATATTTTAATTTAGTTTAGATCTAATATATATTATTTAGATCTAAAATTAGTTAAAGATCTGATTGTACAAAGTGATGTAAGGTTGTCCTGCTGTAAGGTTTACCCCTTACGGTGCAAAGGTTATCTTAGTTTGTGCTGATCTTTATAAAATCTGATTTTAATTTGAAGCATATAATTTTTATTTATAATAATTATTATTTAATTTTGATATGATCAAAATATAATAATCAGATTTAAAATAATTTAGATTAGATCTAAATTATTTAGATTAGATGATCTGAGTAGCGAAGTAATCAGATCGGATTTGTCAGAAGGCAGTTTGATCATAGGAGGTAATAGAGATTAGATCTCTCTTTTTCTCATTCAATTAGGTCCTCTTATGATGTGTAGGGGTGCCATTGTGACTATATCCCATGAAGATGAATGCAAAAAGAATACTTTACTTTTCTAAAAAATCTTAAGATTATGTATATGATACATTGTATGAAAGATAGTTGCATCTAATCTTTACAAATAAAATATAAAATTATAAATATATTTAAAATAGTTTTAAAATAATTTATAATTAATTTTATTATTATTTATATAAAATTTTTTTGATCTTAAATTAATATAATTGTTGTAGTTCGCCTGTTTAGTCGACTCAGTATTATTTGGATCGACTCAGGACCCTGGTTAGTTAGCTCAATTTCTGTTGAGCTGACTCAATGTAACAGGCTAAAAATTATGATTAATAGTTCATTATCAATGTGTCAACTAAGTCTCAAAACTTAGTCGATCCATTGTGGTGAGAAGGCTTAATCCAGGGGTGAGTCGATTTAAGTTTCAGATCTAAATGATTGTGCATAAAATTAATTATAAAAATATTTTATAAAATTTAAAATTATTTTTAAATATCGAATCTCTACCCACAGCTTCAAATTTAATTAAGAATTAAGTTAAACAAATTAGATCTAGAATTAGGAATTAAAGATCTAGTGTCATTCGCATAAAACGTGGGTGATGGATTTTTGGGTTAGCTTGATTGGATTCTTCTAATTGGATTAGACCTAGGGTTAGAATCAAAGATCAAATAGACTAAAAAAAAATAAATTTAATCAAAATTTTTCTAGAGTCAATACAATAGTTGTAGTTGGTCGAGTCCATGTCTTTGATTAGACCCAAATGGACTTTGATCTTGAGCTCAGTGGTCGAACCTAAATCCATAAGTATATCTAATTAAAACTGATTAACCAATTGGTATCTAAGGTAAGTTTGACAGTCTTGATCAGTGATTTTTAATTGTGAGCTACTCACATAGATTGAGTCTATGATAAGTTAATGGCATATCTCTTCCACCGATCTCACTTACCTGACCAACATGGTGAATCAAGTTTTGATCAGATCGCTTAATGATTAGGATTGACCCATGCTTACTAGAAAATCAGTTCAACTGATTTAGGTGCCCCTAGTTTGATTTATCTTTATCCTCGATATGATTTGATGAAGTCAGTGAGAGGATTGATGATTTGTCAGTTGGACCAGCTTGTTTCTAGTCCACCCTGATCTGACTTGGTGAAGTCAGTAGGAGGATTGAGATTAGTTGGTCTATGTATTTAAATCTATTAAATTATGTTAATCAAATCTTCTAAATTATTAGATCCATAAAATGAGCTAGTCATAGTGATAACTAGATCATAGCCTCCCATTAAGGTGAATGGTAATAGGTCCATCATTTTCAATTGACATTGCAGGCGCCATCCATTTGGTATTTTTTTGAATTTATTATTCATCATATGATGACTCTGTTGTACTATCTGATGAATGGTTGGATTAGCTGAGCCATACTCGGGCCTGATTATTCATTAGTTAGAATCACTAAGTAGGTTCATATTAATGATGGGACCTAACCAGGACTTTTAGTGGAGGCCCATCGCCTACTAAAATAAAACTTGAGATGAAATTAATTATTAAAAATTATTTAAAAAAATAATTAGTTGAGAACCTATTCATAGATGCATATAGGTTGGTCGAGCCATACTTGGGCCTGTATGCAATCTGTACGGATTCTAATATCCGCTAAGGAATTAAGATAATTTCTTGAATTGAAGGTAGAGGCTACCAATTCGTATAAAATAGTGAGAGAACTTTTAAACTGAAATCTATATCTTTAGGTTTGATTAATTTATATACTAATTAGGTTTGTATTTTTCTTTCTTTTTAAAAATGACTAGTAATTTATCGCTCTACTCACTGTTTGATAGTGATGAGCTTATTGGATCCATCTTCGATAGTCAGTATCAGAAGTTGAATATTGGTCTTGAGCCCAATCTGGCTAAAAAGTTTAGGGCTGAATTGAGTCAAGCAGACTATGACCCAAATAGGCTAAAGAGAAATGAGCAATTAGTTACTGAACAAGGTGCTTATATGATAACACCTTGTAATTTTTCTATATGTGATACTACTATCTGGATATTGAATATCAGAAGTTCAGTTCACATATGTAATTCATTGTAGGGACTTCAAGTTAGTAAAAAATTTGAGAATGATGAGAGATTCCTAAATGTGAAAGATGAAAGTCAAGTTTCAATCCGAGCTTTAGGAATTGTTGAGCTTATTTTCAAATCTAATAGTGTCATTTTAAGTGATTGTCACTATTGTCCATCTTTCTTGATGAATATAATCTCTATTAGTCTTTTGGCCACAGATGGTTATAGTTTATCAATAGAAAATGATTATTGTGATATCATTTTGAATGATGTTACAATAATACGAGAATAATTAAAAAATGGCATCTATATATTGTCACAGCCTATAAGTATAATGTACACTCCAAATAAATGTCTAAAGTTAGATAATGTCACAGATGCCTACTTTTGGTATTGCAGACTCGATCGTATTAACAAAAGCAAGATAAACAGGTTAGCACAAGAGGGTATCCTCAATATCAATGATTGTGAATCATTGCCGATCTGTGAGTCTTATGTTCTTGAAAAGATGACTAAGTCATCTTTTACTGAAAAAGGTGAACTAGCTAATGAAGTTCTAGATCTAATACATAGTGACGTTTGTGGACCTATGAACATTAGTGCCAGAGGAGAGTATAGCTATTTCATTATGTTTACAGATGACCTATTTACGTATGGGTATGTCTACCTGATGAAACACAAGTCTAAATCATTTAAAATATTCAAATAATTTCATAATGAAGTAGAGAAACAAACTGAAAAATATATTAAGACTCTTCAGTCTGACCAAGGGGGTGAATAGTTTTTCAGTGAATTTCGACATATCTTGAAGAGAATAAGATTCTCTCACAATATACTCCTCTAGGGATACCATAGCATAATGGTGTCTCAAAAAGAAAAAATTAAATCTTATTAGACATGGTTCAGTCCATGATGGGGTTTGCAAGTCTGCCGATCTCCTTTTGAGGATATGCACTTGAGACAGCCTGTTTTGTGCTCCATAATATTTTGAGTAAGTCAGTTAGTAAAACATCATATGAGATATGATCAGAGCATAGGCCAAACCTCACTTACCTTAAGGTCTGGGGGTATCCGGCCTATGTCAAACAATTACAAACCGACAAGCTTGGACCTAAGTTTGATAAATATAATTTTGTAGGGTATCCTAAAAAAATGAGGGGATATTACTTTTACCTTCCTGCTGAATAAAAAGTATTTGTCAGCAGTAAGGCATACTTTTTAGAAAAAGAGTTCCTTAGTGAAGGAATAAGTGCCTCTAAAGTCGAGCTTGATGAAGTTCAACAGGTAGAAGAACCAACATCAGCAACTAAATCTAAACCGAATTTGATAAGATCAAATTCGGAGCCCAATATACAAATATCCTTAAGGTGATCCGGTAGAGTACTACATCAGCCAGACAGATACCTAGATTTCTTGGTCTGAGATGGGGATCCTATTGAGCTCAATAAGAACGACGAGGATCCAGTCACCTATATGGATGCAATGCAGAGGTCCGACTTTGAGAAATGGCTTGAAGCTATGAAATTCGAAATGGAGTCCATGAAGATCAACAATGTGTAGACATTGATTTAGCCACCTGAAGGGATAAAACCTATAGGGTGTAAGTGAGTCTTCAAAAGGAAAAGGAGCACAGACGGAAAGGTTGAGACCTATAAAGTCCGTTTGGTTGCCAAGGGGTATCATCAATGTTATGGTATTGACTATGATGAGACATTCTCTCTTGTGGCAATGCTCAAGTCTATTCGGATCATGCTTGCGATAGCAGCATATCTAGACTATGAAGCCTGGCAAATGGATGTGAAGATAACTTTTCTAAATGGAGAGCTGAATGAAGAGGTGTATATGATGCAATCTGAAGGATTTACATCTATAGACGAGTTCAAGGTATGCAAGCTTCAAAGATCTTTTTATGGATTGAAGCAAGCAAATCAGAGTTAGAACATACGTTTTGATAAGGTGATCAGAACGTATGGCTTCGTTAAGAATGGAGAAGAACCTTGTATATATAAGTGGGTTAATGGTTCAGTAATTATATTTCTTTTTTGTATGTGGATGATATTCTCTTAATCGAAAATGATGTCCCTACATTATAAGAAATAAAAGTGTGGCTGTCATCATAATTCTCCATGAAGGATCTGGAAGAAGCAGCCTACATCCTAGGGATAAAGATCTATAGGGATAGATCTAAGAGGCTGCTCAGCCTCTTTCAATCAACGTACATAGATACCATGCTAAAATGGTTCAGCATGGAGAATTTCAAGAAAAGTTATCTTTCGATAGATCATGAAATTTCTCTCTTGAAAAAAGATTATCCGACAACTCCTCAAGAGAGAGAGCGTATGAGTAGAATTCCATATGCCTCGACAGTGGGTTCTATAATGTATGCCATGACATGTACAAGATTGGATGTGGCATACTCACTAGGAGTAGTGAGTAGATACTAATCAGATCCGGGTGAGAATCATTGAAAGGTTGCAAAAATCATCCTTAAGTATTTGAGAAATACTAGGGATTAGTGGCTCGTTTATGAAGAACTTGACTTGAAACTCATGGGACACACTGATTTCAGTTTTCAGTCAGATCGTGACGATAGTAAAAGCGTATCGGGATACATCTTTACCCTAAATGGTGGAGCTGTCTGTTGAAAAAGTTTCAAGCAGCACACCATAGCTGATTTTATTTGCGAGGTCAAGTACATCGCAGCATTTGATACTGCAAAAGAAGCTGTGTGGCTGAGGAAGTTCATCACCGAGCTTGGAGTGGCACCTTCCATCGAGGGTCCAGTTCTACTTTATTGCGATAGTACTGGAGTCATAGGTCAGGTAAAGGAGCCAAAGACACATCAGCGGACAAAGCATATTCTACGTCGCTACCATCTTGTTCGAGAAATCATGGATCGAGATGACGTCGACCTTCAGAAGATCAATGAAAAGGAGAACTTGGCCGACCTATTAACTAAAGCCCTTACAGTAAAGGAGTTCGAAGATCACAAAATGAAGATGAGTATACGATACTGTATCAATTGGCTTTAGTACAAGTGGGAGTTGTTGGAAAATGTGTCCCAAAGTTTATCGTCAGTCTATTGATGGTTATGCTATTTGATGTAATTGTAGATGAATTAATTAATAAATTATTTATTTGATAATTTTTATCATAAGCTTATACATCTTCTATATCGAACTTCTGTGTTATGATAAAAGTCCTTAGGACTATTTTGAATTGATAAAGGAGGATTTATCGTTTAGTCCTTAAATGAGTTCATGATCAAATGATATACTATTACTAGGATGATAGACATATCAAGTGTAGGTTGCTGTGTGCCATATAGGATAGTTATTCTCTTAACCAAGAAGAATGGAGATGCTGGTATAGCATGTAGGTGAAATATAGGAGTACATTTCACTGAACATGACCAACTCTGAAGCACTCTGCTGTCAAGAGTCACTCTGAAGGGATATAGGTATAAGTATCCCTCTGACCTGAGATCACCACAGTGACTTGCAAGCCACTCACTGTGCTTTGGTGTCGGACTACCTGAATTTCTAATTTAGGATCGAAAGGTTTTTAAGCATAGTTAAGTACTTGTGAAGTCGGTGCGTGAGTCAAGATGGAATTGACCACTCTAAGAGATTAAAAAGAATGCTTTGTGTTTCAATTTATTATGACCTTGGCCAGGGCAATCCTAGTAAGGAGTCACAGGATTTATCAGGTTGAGACATATAATGGATGTACCATTAAGAGTTGATAGTTTAAACTCTAAGTCATCCTAGCATCAAAGGTCAAAGGGATGAATTATACGATAACTATATTCAAATAGGTTCTTGAGTGTTGCTTTGCATACATTCGACCTATCCAAATGTTGGGTACCTATCACGCCCCCGGCCCGAGATCGCGAGCAGGAGGTCGCGGCAACCGCCGCATACTTATGAAGAACTCTCTCCATAAGCATGAAAGGCATCTCATCACGATATCAATGCATCACAGCGGAATAAATTCAAATAATTATTATTCAACTTTAATTCAAGTAATTAAAATAAATATCTTACATCCAATAAAATTTTACTAAAAATAAAATAATAGGTCTAAGTTCAATGAAGTTGACAATGCTAAATCTCGCCTCTAAAAAGATCTATCCCAATATTTCTTCCCACGCTCGTAATTAATTATCTGAATCTGAAAAATAGAAAGAAAAGTAATGAGCTAGACAGCCAGTAAGTAACAATTATCTCAACTAGATATTTCAGATATTATATAATTTCCAAGAACAATATTGTAAATAAACATAAAAATATATTTCATGCTAATTAAATACAAATCCAATATTTTCAAATATTCACATATAATATAATCATAAATCCGATTCGATTCAAAACACTCGTAACTCAACAGCCTCGACTATGACCAACGTTTAACCCCCATGATGGGGTCCACAGAATACCAACGCACAACCCCCACTGGTAAGGTCCACAAACACCAGCGCACAACCCCACTGGCAGGGTCCACTGAGTACCAACGAATAATCCCCATTGGCGGGGCCCACTGAAACATAGTTAGGCTGAGAGTGTAAATCCGATTCTGTATCAAACACTTTGTATCATAATATATCATAGTTTTTCACTGAACATGTGCATAATATAATATTTCAAAAGTATTTTTCTTTCAAAACATAATTTCATAAATCATGCATAATTTCAGAGAATAATTATTTATTTTCAAAATAAATATGAAATATCTCGAGAAGATGGTTCATTACTTACCTTTCACGGAGCGCTGAATGAACAGATCGACTAACTTCTAGGAGATTCTTCCATACCTATTATCTAAAATTATATTTTTACATTAATTTTAATTCAAAATTAAATCTAAACAAATTTCAAATCAAAACCTCACTTAAAATCACTCTTCCCTAAACTCGATCAAAATCATCAGATGAAGCCTTCCACTACGCTAATCCTAGAGGAATAACTTTAGAGAGAGAGAAATCCATCAAGAGAGAGAAATAATCTAGAGAGAAAAAATTCTAGAGAGAGAAAGTAGAGAGAGAAAGTTCAATTCCAGAGAGAGAAGTAAGGGTTCAGACTGAAAGAAGAGAGAGAAGAGAGAGAAACTCTCTCTCTCATTATTTATTTATTTATTTATTTATTATATATATTATTATTATTATTATTATTTTTTCTTTTCTTTTCTTTTCTCTTTTTTTTCTTCTTTTTCTTCTTCTTTTTTTTTTCTTTTCTTTTTCTCTTTTTCTTCTTTTTCTTTTCTTTTCTTTTCTTTTCTTTTCTCTTTTTTCTTCTTTTTCTTCTTTTTCTTTTCTTTTCTTTTCTTTTCTTTTCTCTTTTTTTTCTTCTTCTTCTCTCGGGCTCCTTCCAGGCCGAACAGGGGATCGGTGGTTCTCCAACCTTGACCGACCGTTCAGGCCACGGCCGGCACGGCAGACCCGACGACAGGGAAGGGCCACTCTCTCGGGTTCGGAGGGGCAAGGCCGGCGGTCGGTTGCGATCGCCGGCGTCGGAAAATCCATGGGAAAAAGAGACCAAAATAGAGGTCTCTTTTCTGACCAAGAATCGGCGACTCCCATCGCCGGCAGCCGCACACAAAGGCACGGGAAGAAGGGGAAAGAAGAGAGGAAGAAAAGGGAAACTCACCTCGGCCTCCGGTGATCTCGTCGGTGAGCAGTCACGGCGAGAACAAGGCGGGTGTCCATGGCTCTAATTCGAGAAAATCGGAGAGGAAGAGAGGGGAAGAGGGCTGATGATCGGCTCCTAAGGAAGGGAAAGGTCCTTTTATAGAGAACCCTAGGACTCCGAGAGATCCTAAAATTTCGATCTCGTCCGGGTCTCGCCGGAGAAGAAGACTCCTATCGGGAGTCTTCTTCCCAATTTTTTTCCTCTGTTTTTTTTTTTTGAATGGGCTTGGGTCTGTTAATCTGGGCTTGGGTTTTGGGCTATGAGATTACCATTGCTAGATGGTTACTTCGATTGGTACAGGAATCAGTTTCGGTGCTACCGACTTAGGTTTGAACCTATGGGATCACACATATTAAAAGTTTCTATCTGATCACATGGTTAATCTGAAGAGTCTCAGTCAATAGGGACTCTGCTGAAGAGTCCCACTGGACGGGGACTCTACCGAAGAGTTCCACTGGATGGAGACTCTAGAGAAGAGTCTCACTAGATTTGGACTCTATCATTAATAAAAAATTAATTAATGATTAGATCACTAATTAGCTCAATTTGATTGAGCATTAAAGTCTGGATCAAGTCTGCTTGAATTTGATTCAATCAGGTCAAGTCTGATTAGGTTATGAGATGATCTAATCGGTAAGGGAGAAATGATCCTAATTTGATCAGATCTATGGCTCAATTAATTTATTGATTTGATTAAGTTTAATTGAGATTATAAGAGCCTAATTAGATTAGATTCATCATATTTTATTTGGGTCTAATTTGATAGGATTTGAAAGAAATCCAATTGGTTAAACCTTAGAGTCCTAAATGAATAGGACTCTATCCCTTGCGCCACCTAAATTGTCTCATACCTTTTCTCATCAAATAAAATTAGTTTGTATGTGAGAAAATTAAAAAATAACCCTTCTTTTGTCACCCATTAAGGATAGAAATTGGTTGATTTTGATTTGAATTTAAATTGCTTTGAATTTCAACTTAAAACCTTATCCATATCCTTCCACACATCGATAGTTTCTGAAGGTGCCCATTGTGTATGAGAAAAGGAGATCTTTCCAATTGATTTTTATGTCTAATTTTTTTTGATAAGTCTCTCTTTAAGTTAGATAAGGGTGATAAAAGTTGAAGTTGAATTAAAATTTAAAATTATTTGAATTGCAACAAACTCCAATCCTTGTCCTGTTTTATTTGGTTTGTGTGACAACCATAAAAAGGCCACAATTTTGTATGTGTAAAAAAGAAAGCTTTTCACTGTGAGATACCAGAGAGAAAGAGGGTCAAAAATACTTCTTTGGGATGTAAGGATTGGATGGTTTTCCTTCCTTCTTGGCATGAACAAAAGAGGAGACCGATCTCCTCTTGGGTGAGCGACCTAGAACTGTTCTAGAATTTTGGATGAGAGAAAAACTATAAAGAAGAGAGTCTTCATCAGAGTTTTCTCCACCATCTAGCATTTTTTTCTACTCCATCTTCGATATCAAAAAGGTCTGAGATGATCAAAGAAGAAGATCAAGTCAGATCTGGCATCAGAAGCTGACTGCATGAGCTAGCACTCCCGCAGAGAGCTGATTGGTCCGAGGGACATCGTGTGGACCATCTGTAGAAGCAAGACGCTTATGTGGCTATGAGCGATCAGAGAGGACTTTCAGATCTACATTTTTGATTGTGGAGTTTGACTACCCACGCTCAGGTATTGGGTTCGGACCCTAGAAGTGATTGATTAGATCTATGACTAAATACTGTCTTTTGGTTCACATACTTGTCATTTTAGATTTAAATTTTTATGTATATAAATTCATGTTGTAGATCCATTTGCAGGAGTTTTAAGATTAGATCTTATGCATGTATTTATAGATTAAATAGTTTAATCTAATATTCTTCCATTGAAAATTTTTGAAATGCATGCATGAAACCCTTGTGCATCCTAACAAGTGTTACAAATGGTAATCTTTCTCTATAATACGTGATAGCAACATCCATTTCCACACAACTGGTTTCCAGTAATGGTCTGCACTGTGCTGCTGGATGCACAGGTTATGGTGTAGTGAACAAAATGGTATCTATGCCAACTAACTCCTTTCCTCTTGGTGTGAGGACAGTGTTGTATCCTTATATTGATACTGATACATGATATTGCCTAGGAGTATGAGCAAATCTCAGCATGGTTTTTGATATAAACTAGCTCATAAGATGTCCATGAAATTCATCAAGAACTAATGTCGAGTGGGCTCTTTGTTCAGATTCTGGTTGTTTATAGACACATGAATTTGTTATGCTGTGCATCACTCATGGTTTCTATTAACAAATTAAAATTCTTCATGTAGTGCAAGCTCTCTTTTGTGGCCTGCTGTTTATCTAATGTTGTCTTTTTATAATCCAAATTACAAGAATGTTCTGAGTGGTTACTTGGTAAGGCTTTACTGATCCATATCTTTATTTCTTTTGTCACGCCCCCGACCCGAGATTTGAATCGAAGGTCATGGCAATCGCCGCATACTTATAGAATACTTTTTTCATAAGCATGCAAGGCATCTCATCATGATATCTTCACAAACAGTTAAATAAATTTTTTTGTATTTAATAATCAAACCTTAGTTCAAATAACAAACCAAAACTCAGTGTTCAAAAGAAAGTAACTATCTGACAAAGTCAAAACTAAAAACAAAACTAAAAAGTCTTAAAATAAATTTTGAAAAAATCCTAAATCAATGAGTTAACTCCATCTCTAATCGCTCTCCCAACCGAAATCCCGCATCATGCTAATTTTCTGGATCTGTAAGAAAAACATAAAACTCATCATGAGCTAAATAGCCCAGTAAGCAGTGTATACCTTTAACTGGATAAATCAGGCAATTAATACTATGCATAACAATTTACTGATAACAAATCAATATGTAAATTCATGGAATCATATTCATACTGTCAACCATATATAAAAGTCAATTCATCATAATTTTCAATTATGCTTTTCATCTTAAATTCATCAATTTTCTTAAGTTCTTCTTACCAACCATCACTATGACCACATTATCCCTATGGCAGGGTCATAATACCGCGTATCTGCTTACGGTGAGCTGCGAATCATCTGGCAGTCAGTCCTTTGAAATCGCTGGTCTCGCTGGTGGTTTTGTCACTGGTCTATCTGGCGACATGTCGCTGGTCTCACTGGCGACATAAATCCTCAGGACAGTCAATTGCCAACGTATATGCCCCTATTGGCGGGGTCCTCAACACAGTCAGGTTGTCAATTTTATATTATCTTCTAATTTATATATTATTTTTAAAATAATATAAATAAATGATATTCGAGTCAAATCAACCATGTCATTCTTTGTGATCATTCATCATCATACTAATTATTCAACAAATAACTTCAATCATAAATAATTTCTACAATTAACTTTAATCATAAATAATTTCAATAATTATTTTAATAAATAATTTAATCACAAGCATGCATAAATTTATTTAATTCATAATTTACCAGATAAATTCAGTAAAAGTAAACACTACTTACCTCAAAAGAAAGTCCAAACTAGAAATTCTAGGGATCTCGAAAATCCTTCTCTGAACCTGATATGTCAAATATCATATTTTAAATCAAAATTTCATCGAATTAAAAATAACTAAATTATTAAAATCTAATGTCCCCATGAGGATCAATTCGTCGACAGCATCCAGGATTTTCGAACTAATCCATGGATACCCTAATTATATTTATTTATTTTTATTTTTATTACTAATTTAATTAATTTTTTTTAATTAATTAATTCCATAAATCCTAAAATCTAGAGAGAGAGAGAGCAAAGAGAGTTTCTCTCTCCACCCCTTTTTTTTCCCCTTTTCTTCTTTTTCTTTTCCTTTTCTTCTTTTTTTTTTCTTCTTTTTCTTTTCCTTTTCTTCTTTTTCTTCTTTTTTCTTTTCCTTTTCTTCTTTTTCTTCTTTTTCTTTTCCTTTTCTTCTTTTTCTTCTTCTTCTTCTCGGCCCTTCCCGCGCCGGAACAGAGGACCCTTGGTCCTCCGGCTTGATCGACCGTTCGGGCCACGACCGTCGCGGCGGAGGCCGACGACAGAGGGGGGGCCACTCCCCGGTCACGGAGGAGCATGGCCGGCGATCGATTCCGATCGTCGGCATCGGAAAATTCAAGGAAAAGAGACCCAAAAATAGAGTCTCTTTTCCGACTGTAGATCGACGACACTCGTCGCCGGCATCCTCAATCAAAAATACGAAAAGAAAGGAAAGGAAGAGAGGAAGGAAAGGAAGGCTCACCCCCGGCCTCCGGTGACCTCACCGGCGAGAAATCACGGCGAGAAACCCAACAGTGCCCGCGGCTCTTCTTCGGGAAAATCGGAGAGAAAGAGAGGGAGAAGAGGCGATGGTCGATCTCAAGGGGGAGGGGTATTCTTATAGGGAACCCTAGGACTCCGAGAGGTCTTAGGAGTTTGATTTTTTTTTGCCTGGGTTTTGTCGGAGAAGAAGACTCCTACTGGGAGTCTTCTTCCCGATTTTACTCTGTTTTTTTTTTTTTTTTTGGGCTTTGGGTCTGCTGGATTGGGCTTGGTTGGGCTGGGTTTTGGGCTATAACATTCTCCACTCCTAAAAAGAAATTTCGTCTTCGAAATTTTTCATACCTGTAGTCTCGAAGAGCTGGGGATATTTTGCTTCATTTCTTCCTCTAGTTCCCAAGTAGCTTCTCTTTCTGAATGTTGACTCCACTGTACCTTGATATAAGGAATGTTGCGACATCTCAACACCTGTTCTTTATGGTCTACGATCCGTATAGGATATTCTTCATATGATAGATCTTTTCTGGCTTGTACTGGTTTAAGTTCCACGATGTGACTTGGATCTGGTAAATATTTCTTTAACATAGAAACATGAAAAACATTATGTACTCCTGCAAGTGAAGGGGGTAAGGCAAGTCGATAAGCCACCTCACCAATTCTTTCCAAAATCTCAAACGGACACACATATCTAGGATTCAATTTGCCACGAATGCCAAATCTTGAGATTCCTTTTGAAGGAGATACTTTGAGAAACACATGGTCACCGACTTGAAATTCTAATTTTCGTCTCCTGTTATCTGCATAGCTTTTCTGTCTGCTTTGTGCTGCCCAAAGTCGATCTTTAATTAATTGAATCTTCTCGACTGCTTGTTGAACAAGTTCGGGACCTAATATTCTTCGCTCACCGACATCATCCCAGTGAATCGGTGATCGACATCTTCTACCATATAAAGCTTCGTAAGGTGCCATACCAATGCTAGCCTGATAACTGTTATTGTAAGCGAACTCAATCAAAGGTAGATGCTCATCCCATGAACTCTTCATATCCAAAATACAGGTTCTTAACATATCTTCTAAGATCTGAATAGTTCTCTCTGACTGATCATCAGTCTGTGGATGAAAAGCTGTACTGAAGTTCAATTTTGTTCCTAATGCCTTGTGTAAGCTCTTCCAGAATTGTGATACAAATCTGGTGTCTCGATCCGATACGATGGTCACTGGAATTCTATGTAGTCTTACAATTTCTTTCATATATAACTTTGCTAGTCTTTCCAAGGTAAATCCAACTCTAATTGGAAGAAAGTGTGCAGACTTTGTCAATCGGTCCACAATCACCCAGGCTGCATCATTTTTACTGGGAGTCTTTGGTAGTCCAGTTACAAAATCCATAGTGATATGTTCCCACTTCCAAACTGGAATATTAAGAGGTTGAAGTAGTCCCGTCGGTCTCTGATGTTCAGCTTTAACTTGTTGACACACCAAACATTGAGCCACGAATTGAGCGATCTCTCTCTTCATATTATTCCACCAGTATATTTTTTTTAAGTCTCTATACATCTTAGTACCTCCCGGATGAACTGTATAACCGGTCTGATGTGCCTCCTGAAGTATTTCATGCTTGAGTGCTGAATCATTGGGTACGCAAATCCTGTTGTCGAACCTTAACGAACCGTCTTCATGTATCTTGAATTCAGATTGAACACCAGCTTCCACTGAATTTCTTATTTTTATTAGTTGTGGATCATCATTCTGGGCAACTGAAATTCTTTCAATGAGTGTTGGCTGAACCCTCATGTTGGCTAACCGTACTGTTGAGTCATATATTCGGATGTCTAATTCAAATTTTCTTATATCCTTTAACAATTGACTTTGGTGTGTGATTAAAACCGCCAAATTTCCCACGATTTTCTACTAAGGCATCAGCAACAACATTAGCTTTTCCGGATGATAATGGATTGTTAAATCATAATCCTTTAATAGTTCTAACCACCTTCTCTGTCTCATGTTTAATTCTTTCTATGTAAAAATGTACTTCAAACTCTTATGATCTGTAAACACTTCACACTGCGCACCGTATAAGTGATGTCTCCAAATTTTTAGGGCAAAAATCACTGCAGCTAATTCCAAATCATGTGTCGGATAATTTTGTTCATATGGTTTCAATTGTCTTGAGGCATAGGCTACTACCTTACCATGTTGCATCAATACACAGCCGAGTCCCTTTTTAGATGCATCACTATATATTGTGAAACCTTCATCTCCTGTTGGTATAGTAAGAATAGGGGCCGAAACTAATCGTTGTTTTAATTTTTGAAAACTCAGTTCACAATCTTCAGACCACTCAAATTTAACCCCTTTTTGAGTAAGATGAGTCAAAGGTGCAGCTATGCGGAAAAATCCTTCTACAAATCATCTGTAATATCCTGCCATTCCCAGAAAACTTTGAATCTCAGAAATATTTGTAGGTCTGTTCCACTGCATTACAGCTTCCACTTTTGCTGGATCCACAGAAATTCTATCTTTAGATACGATGTGTCCTAAAAAAGATATTTTGTCCAACCAAAATTCACACTTCTTAAATTTGGCATAAAGTTTTTCTTTCCTCAATATTTGTAGCACACACCGTAAATATTCTTCATGCTCCAATTTACTTCTTGAATATATCAAGATATTGTCAATAAATACGACAACAAATTTATCAAGATAAGATCTGAATATTCTGTTCATTAAATCCATAAAGGCTGCTGGAGCATTGGTTAACCCAAAAGACATCACTAAAAATTCATAATGTCCATAACGAGTTCTAAATGCCGTCTTTGGTATGTCCTCTGTTTTAATTTTTAACTGATGATATCCAGACCGAAGATCAATTTTAGAAAAGACTTGTGCACCTTGCAGCTGATCAAACAAATCATCGATTCGAGGAAGAGGATACTTATTTCTGATAGTATTTTTATTCAACTCTCTATAGTCGATACAAAGTCTCATACTACCATCTTTCTTCTTTACAAATAAGACTGGAGCTCCCCAAGGAGATACACTAGGCCTTATAAAACTTTTATCCAATAAATCCTGTAATTGATCTTTTAACTCCTTTAACTCCATAGGGGCCATTCTGTAAGGAGCTTTAGAAATCGGACTGGTATTGGGTGCCAACTCAATAGTAAATTCAATTTCTCTGTCTGGTGGTAGTCCGACTAAATCATCAATGAATACATCCGAAAATTTATTTACGATAGGAATATCCTGTAACTTCAATTCATCATGTTCTTTATTCTTTATTGATACTAGGTAACCTCTACATCTCTTTCTTATCATCTGTCTAGCTTGTTCAAGTGAAATAATATGTGGAGGGGTGGTTCCTGTACTTCCATCAAAACTAAAAGTTAATTCTTTCGGTATGTGAAAGTTCACTCTCTTTCCACGACAATCCACAAAGGCATGATAAGTAGCCAGCCAATCCATTCCTAGAATGACATCGAAATCATGCATATCCAGGACCACCAAATCTGTCGATAATTCTCTTTCTCCTATCTTGATACTACAGGACTTGCACACACTTTCAGTACTCAAAATACCACCTACTGGTGTCTCAACATATAATTTGATTTTCATGGGTTCACAACCTATATCATGCTGTCTAATAAAAGTAGTGGATATAAAGGAGTGTGTAGCACCAGAATCAAACAAAACTGAAGCATGAATACCAGATACAGGAATGGTACCTGTCACCACAGCATTGGAGGCCTGAGCATCTTGTTGTGTGAGTGCATAGATTCTTCCTTGAGTTTTCGGCCTTTGACCTCCGTCCTTTGCTTGTGTTGATCTATTTTCATCCATCTGCGGGCAATCTGCAATCTTGTGTCCTTTCTGGCCACATCTAAAATACGAACCAGTATTCCATGGGCAATTAGAAGTCTCATGCTCTCTTCGGCCGCATCTCGAACATCTGACTGCCACATTCTCACGATTCTTATCAGTTGCTGGCTTCTTTGCTGGAACCTTATTGTTTTGATTTCGTCCTTGAGTTCCACTAAATCTATTTCTCTTCTTCTGATTCCGTTCTCGTTCCGCATGAGCTTCATTAACTTCTCTCTCAATTATTAGAGATTTATTTACAACTGAGGCATAGGTAGTTAGCTCATAGAGTACAACCTATTTTCTGATTTCTGTCTTCAGTCCCATTTCAAATTTGTGTACTCTGTCTTGCTCAATCTCAACTAGTCTTGGAACAAACTTGGCTAATTCCGTGAATTTAGCTTCATATTCTGCAACGGATCTGTTTTCCTGTTTCAGGTGAATGAACTCCTGCTCTTTCTGTATTCTGACACTTCGGGAGAAATACTTATCAAAGAATTCATCTCGGAATCTCTCCCAAGTGAGTGGTATCCCATCGTGCTCATATTTCTGTTCCAGTATACACCACCAGTTGTATGCCTCGCCTTGTAACAGATATGCTGTATAGCGGATCTTCTCTTCATCGTGGCATTCTTGTACGGCGAAAGCCTTCTCCATTTCCATAATCTAGTTATCTGCTTCCAGTGGCTCGATAGTCCCTTTGAAGGCTGGAGGAGCTAGCTTCTTAAATTCGACGATATTGTTTCTCTGCATCGGATGTTCTCCATGTCCAGGTGTCGGTGGAAAATGCTGACGTGGCTGTGCATGTTGTTGTTGAAGTAACTGTTGCTATGTTTGAACTACTCCGATCAGAGTTTGCATTAGTTGAGTCATGTTCGGCTCCTCCTGTACTGTTGGAGTATTTCGGTAGGATCATGGATTCCCTCCTGCTGAGTTGTGCCACTGTTTAATTGGGAAGTATTATCGCCAAGTGGATTTGATGTTCCTCCTACCGCTCCTTGAGTATTCCTTGCTCATCGTGGAGGCATATTGACCTATGATAGATTTGAGATAATAACTTATCCTTAATAAGGTTATAAACTTTACTTGAGACAGGTCAGCTCATAATCATCATAACTAACCTTTCAATTTTCTAATGTCTACCCATCACTCGCTCACTCTATTCTACATGTCTCTATCTATCTACTTATGCTCTGATACCATATTAATTGTCACGCCCCCGACCTGAGATTTGAATCGAAGGTCATGGCAATCGCCGCATACTTATAGAATACTTTTCCCATAAGCATGCAAGGCATCTCATCATGATATCTTCACAAACAGTTAAATAAATTTTTTTGTATTTAATAATCAAACCTTAGTTCAAATAACAAACCAAAACTCAGTGTTCAAAAGAAAGTAACTGTCTGACAAAGTCAAAACTAAAAACAAAACTAAAAAGTCTTAAAATAAATTCTGAGAAAATCCTAAATCAATGAGTTAACTCCATCTCTAATCGCTCTCCCAACCGAAATCCCGCATCACGCTAATTTTCTGGATCTGTAAGAAAAACATAAAACTCATCATGAGCTAAATAGCACAGTAAGCAGTGTATACCTTTAACTGGATAAATCAGGCAATTAATACTATGCATAACAATTTACTGATAACAAATCAATATGTAAATTCATGGAATCATATTCATACTGTCAACCATATATAAAAGTCAATTCATCATAATTTTCAATTATGCTTTTCATCTTAAATTCATCAATTTTCTTAAGTTCTTCTTACCAACCATGACTATGACCACATTATCCCTGTGGCAGGGTCATAATACCGCGTATCTGCTTGCGGTGAGCTGCGAATCATCTGGCAGCCAAGTCCTTTGGAACCGCTGGTCTCGCTGGCGGTTTTGTCACTGGTCTATCTGGCGACATGTCGCTGGTCTCACTGGCGACATAAATCCTCAGGACAGTCAATTGCCAACGTATATGCCCCCATTGGCGGGGTCCTCAACATAGTCAGGTTGTCAATTTCATATTGTCTTCCAATTCATATATTATTTTTAAAATAATATAAATAAATGATATTCGAGTCAAATCAACCATGTCATTCTTTGTGATCATTCATCATCATACTAATTATTCAACAAATAACTTCAATCATAAATAATTTCTACAATTAACTTTAATCATAAATAATTTCAATAATTATTTTAATAAATAATTCCAATCACAAGCATGCATAAATTTATTTAATTCATAATTTACCAGATAAATTCAGTAAAAGTAAACACTACTTACCTCAAAAGAAAGTCCAAACTAGAAATTCTAGGGATCTCGAAAATCCTTCTCTGAACCTGATATGTCAAATATCATATTTTAAATCAAAATTTTATCGAATTAAAAATAATTAAATTATTAAAATCTAAAGTCCCCACGAGGATCAATTCATCGACAGCATCCAGGGTTTTTGAACTAATCCATGGATACCCTAATTATATTTATTTATTTTTATTTTTATTGCTAATTTAATTAATTTTTTTTTAATTAATTAATTCCATAAATCCTAAAATCTAAAGAGAGAGAGAGAGAGAGCAAAGAGAGTTTCTCTCTCCGCCCCTTTTTTTTTTCCTTTTCTTCTTTTTCTTTTCCTTTTCTTCTTTTTTTTTTCTTCTTTTTCTTTTCCTTTTCTTCTTTTTCTTCTTTTTTTCTTTTCCTTTTCTTCTTTTTCTTCTTCTTCTTCTCGACCCTTCCCACACCGGAACAGAGGACCCTTGGTCCTCCGGCCTTGATCGGCCGTTCGGGCCACGGCGGAGGCCGGTGGCAGAGGGGGGGCCACTCCGCCGGTCACGGAGGAGCGTGGCCGGCGATCGATTCCGATCGCCGGCGTCGGAAAATTTAAGGAAAAGATACCCAAAAACAGAGTCTCTTTCCCGACTGTTGATCGGCGACACTCGTCGCCGGCAACCTCAATCAAAAATACGAAAAGAAAGGAAAGGAAGAGAGGAAGGAAAGGAAGGCTCACCCCCGGCCTCCGGTGACCTCACCGGTGAGAAATCACGGCGAGAAACCCAACAGTGCCCGCAGCTCTTCTTCGGGAAAATCGGAGAGAAAGAGAGGGAGAAGAGGCCGATGGTCGATCTCAAGGGGGAGGGGTATTCTTATAGGGAACCCTAGGACTCTGAGGGGTCTTAGGAGTCCGATTTTTTTTTGCCTGGATTTCGTCGGAGAAGAAGACTCCTACCGGGAGTCTTTTTCCCGGTTTTACTCTGTTTTTTTTTTTTTTTTTTTTTTTTGGGCTTTGGGTCTGCTGGATTGGGCTGGGTTTTGGGCTATAACATCTTTAATTGCTATGTATTGTTTCATCCTCATTGTGTATTATTATTCTACATTTACTATAATTTTTTATGTCAGTTCATGTATCCAACACCTTGCTTGGTGTCTGGCAACAACCCCTCTGTTTTCATGTCATGGAGCATGGCTATGACTAGATTTTAATTCTTCTATATTCGGTTGTTTCAGTCCAGAGGACATGAAGAGCATGTCTACGATTGAAGAAGTGTGTGCAAAGTAGCAGGAGCTGAGGCCAAGGCTTCAGCCTTTCATGGACCTGCTCTTTCTACTGAAGGAGCAAGGCAAGCAAGAGGACCTGCAGAGTGCTCAAAAGTTTCCTGAGGAAACTGTGAGCATTGATCGGAGAGGGACTGACAGTGCAGTGGTGGCGACCACTGCTGATTCTGGCAACCTCCATCTTGCTAAAACAATGAACAAGAAATCTAGGAAAAAGATCAAGAGTAAGCCACCAAAACAAAATATAGGTGAGAGAAAGGGTGAAGCTGGAAGCGGTGATCACAAAGCCAAGGATACCAGGAAGTCAGAGTAGAGGAGGAAAAGGAAATAGTTGTTGTTGTTTTTTTTTTTTTAATGAGTCATGTGAACAGGGTGAAAACAGAGCCAGAATTTGCCGTGCAAAGCGCTCATAGATTTTAACGGTGATTAAAGTTATTTATATGCCATTTAAAAGATATCCTTTGGTGTATTTTCTGTCAAATCGAAGGTCTGCAAATAGCAAAGTATGGCAAGATTTAATCTTGTAGGGTAGAGTCTACGCTTATCACAGACTCACATTCCAAATGTTAACTTGTTGACAGGTGAAAAGCCCATATGCTATATCTTTTATTAGTCAATGTGGGATTATTACAATATCCCTCATATAATTATATGGCGCCCTCATCAGAATTGGCTCCTATGCGAGAGAGGGAGGGTCCATCCATGGCCAAGGTTCTCAAGGGATGATAATCTCTCTATAGTGGAGCATATTGACTGGTTCTTTGTTCAATGTGGTGAAGCTGAAGCCAATGACTTTTTGAAACTCTTGATTGTTTGTAAATTCATTAATTGGATTGGCTTTCAGCTGGTACATGAATCTACCGTCTAATTCCATCCTTATGACAAGATTTGGAGTCTCAGTTCCATGCACTATTCTACTGTATGCAGAAAGGTATCCGTGGCTGACCTTATATAGCATATTGGAGAACCTGTCAAGTGGTTCATAGATAGATTCAAAAGGCTAGAAACCATTATCATAGTTAAAAGAGAACCAATATGTGAAGATTGTATAGAATGACTAAAACTTGAAACTTAGAAGTTTGCTGGCCAGGAATATTCAGACCTCTTCCAGCATATACATCGAAGATGTCATGGCTAATGGGCAAGAAATGGCCGCACATTGGAAAAAAAATATCGATGGGTGAAGCATCGGAAAGAGTCAAGGATGTAAAAGAAACTCTTATGAGGATAGTGAGTTAGAATGAAGCTTGGCTTTGATGAGATCTAGTTGAAGGAGCTCAACCATGATTCACCTAATGTAGATGATACTAAGGCCGATGTACAAGATTCCCTTGTAGTAATTTGGGCGTTGATTCTTGTAGCAACCAACATTCATTAGTGGGCTATTGGGTATAGAAGAAACAGAGGAAATGGTAGACTTGCACAGAAGGTGCTAGGATTATTTCACATGGGGCTATATGAAGATGCTTGGCCTGGACCAAAAGCTTCTTGATCATAGGCTACTGATCAAAGAAGAGTTCAATCCTTATAAACAACCCAAAAGGAGGATGTGGTCCAAAACTTCTTCAAAGGTTAAAAAAGAAGTTGAGAAATTATTTAAGGCCAACTTTATAAGAATGTCTAGATGCATCGAATAGCTAGTGAATATCATATCAAGCATCTAAAAGGACAGAAAGTTATGGGTATGTATCAACTACCAAGATAGAAAAAGGTCATCATGAAAGATGAATATGTGATGCTGATCATAGATTTGCTAATAGATATGGCAAGATAGCACAAAGCTATGTCATTTATGAATGGCCACTCAGGTTACAATCAGATTTTTCATAGCAAAGGATGATATGCACAAGACTACTTTCTAATGCCCAAGGTCGGTCAGATATTTAAATGAGAAGTGATGCCCTTCAGCTAGATAAAAGCAGGAGCCACTTGTCAGGAACCAAGAAGCTAATGAGTTAAGATAGATGGCTTTGAGAGTTAAGATAGTTGAAGATGTTTATATTAAATTCATTACTATGGAGAAGAGACTTCCATATTCGAAAGATAGCCTAACATGTTGGCACTATATGAAGTATGTATCCTAGATGCCAGCCAGGATGATTAGAGGTATCCCCTGATCTAGTAGTTAACAAACCCTTTGGTCAAGACCGAAACATAAAGGCCATCAATTATATCCTAATGAATGATAAACTATACGACAAGCAACTAGATGGGCTATTTCTGAGATATCTCAGTGAAGAGAAATCCATGTTGGTAATGGGTGGGTCCACAAAAGAATTTATGGAACCCATCAAGCAAGTTCAAAGATACGGTGGTTAATCACTAGTCATGATTATGACTGGTTGAGATGATGGAGGATTGTATGAGATATAATAAGATCTGACTGACATGTCAAAGACATGGGCCAATATAGAAGGTCCTAATGGCATAGTTATATTATACTATCAAACCATGGCCATTTAGAGGTTGGGCTATGGACTTGATTGGCAAGATTTATCCACCATTAGCAAGTCATGAGATTGTCATTATAGCTATAGATTATCTCACCAAGTAGTTGGAAGCGATGTGTATGAGCTTAGTAAATAGATTAGCATCATTAACTTTATTAAGCATCATATAATTTATAGATCTAGTCTGCCAAAGACTATCATGATGGATTAGGGGACTACATTTTTTTTGGTCAGGATGTCTTTGCATTTATGGAGGAGATTAGTTTTCATGTCATCCATTATACAACTAATACATTCAAGGCAATTGATAGGCCAAATCAACCAATAAGATTTTGATGGCCAATAGTTGCAAGGTTGTTGGAAAGGTCGAGGGTGTAACATGAAGTCCTTTCGAAAGTATTGTGGGTGTATAAGACTTCTAAGAGATTGGCTATTGGTGCAACTTCCTACTCACTAACTAGTGCTATCGATGGAAATGACCATCAAACACACAGCATAACATAACAATTTAAGCTGACCAACTAAGATTATACTCAGGCTATAATGGCCAAGTTGATTGTTTGACGAAGTGAGACTGGTGGTGTTAAATCGATTACATGTCTAGAAAGCTTAAAGTTGCTTGTTCCTACATAAGAGAGTCTGCCCAAAGCCCTTGGGCATCAGAGACTTCATATGGACAGCAATACTTCTTATTAGGTAGTGAGATGTTAGATTTGGGAAGTGGTCTCTAAATTAAGAGGGACCAAAAATTATTCATTGTGCTTGAAGGAGCATATAAGCTGAGACACATTGATGGTGAAGTTCATGGCCATCTATTAATGAGCAATATTAAAGAGTATTATCTAATACTCCGGGAAGCATGCAAAAAAGTACAAAGTTAGAAGGCTATGCCATCTCATAGTTTAAGCTGGTATAATTGTACATAATGAGAATATAAATATGGGGTTGATTGAACTAGTTGTGATCATACTCTCGTTGAACACTCACTTTAATCTTTAACCTATCGGCTCATTGAAATAACTTGATAGTGATTCTTTGCTATCATCAACCTATGGTACTACAAACTCCATTGATCTACAAGGTGATCTGATATTTTACTCACTACAAGGGTCATAAATTGTAGCAGTTGTATACTTATGATAGTGGATACGACATGTCGAATAGAAGCTTTTGCATAGACCTAGTCACCAAAAGTTGAAGTGGAGAAGAGCCGATGATCTATTGGGATTCGGATGCACAACAGAAAGTGGGATTTTAAAATTTCTTACATAAAATTCAACCATTGAAAATCTAAAATCCAAACTTAAAATCAAGATCACTTTGATGATTACAATCAAGCATAAAGAAAATACTTAAACAAGAGAAAAGAATAAGTATACCTCCAAAAAGATCTTGGATTGCTCGCTGCTTGATTGCTCCATAAGACATCCAAGTGCATGCCCTCTAATGCTAGTCCACATAGGAATTGATCAAAAACCTTTTCCTCAACTTTTTTCAGAATCCCTTCTCAAAGAACTCAATGCCCCCTCTCTTCTTTTTCTCCTTTTTCCATGCACCCTTAACTTTTCTTAGGATGAGGCGTGAGGTTGAGCGATATGCGTGAAAACCTTTTTCACATGAGAGAGTCCTAGGGGCATGAGGTGTGAAGCCTCCTTTTATTGTGTGAGAGTTCTCCTTGGGTGTGAACTCTTCTTTTGGGTGCCAACCCTCAAGAGGCATAAGGCTCTTGGGGCATGAAACTTTTTCATGTGAAAGCCCCCTTTTTTGAGCATCAAGTTACTTAAGGCATTAACCCTCCTTTTTATGTGTGTCAAACCCTTTGGGACGTGTAATATCTTGAGGCATCCGACCTTTGATGTAATCAACCCTCTTTTGGGGTGTCCACTCTTTGACATGATCAACCCTTGGGTGTTAACTCTTTGACGTGGGATTTGAGGGATTAGTTAGTTGGGATTTGACATATGCTAGCATGCTTATAGCCCTCTCTAGTATTTTATATAAATTCATAATCTTGGTCCTAGATAATGATTTTCTAATTGTATGATCCGTTAGATTTTACATCTAGCTAGCAGTAGGTCCAAGCTCATGTCCACCTAACTTGAGTAAAACTCTTCTAATTAACTATGCTCCAAAACATGTTAAGCCCAAGTGCATTAATTAATTCGAACTCTTTTAATTAATAACTGAATTAAACTTTTTAATTCATGGGAGCCTACAAGTTTGATGTCTAGCAATGTGTTATGACTATTTAGAAGATGTAAAATTTTGGTGGAATAACTAAAATAACATTTTATGAAAAGTTACCACAATTCAATCCTTCGATCATACATCCCAAATAAGCTATAGGTATAAAATCATGTCGAGCTCAAATACTTATCCATATGTATCTCGATTGATGATGATAAATTGGTTGATAAAATATTAGAAACTATTTCTAATTTTTATCCTACTTTGTTCAAAGATTTTGCAAGTCATCATCTTTGTTGGGTTTTGGTGGCACAGTGAAAGGGTTAGGTGTTTAAAATTTTTATTCAAAATACCTGATGCACCGAAATCTTAATGCCTAGAAATCCTTGACTATATCAGTCAAAGTACAATAAATATAAATTAGGATAAGAAGAATACCTATAGCACTAATTTAATTTTCATGAGGCATCCAATGTCTGCCTCCAATGGTGATTCACAAAAAAATTGAATCAAAGACAGCGCTCCTCCTCCACCTTGCTTCAAGAGTTCTAGCCCTTAGAACAAGACTAGCCTTGTACAATTTAGGTTTCTCCAAGAACTTGACTCAACCCTCTCAGAATTTTCTCTGAACTTATGATTCTTTTTCTTTAAAGCTTTTCCAACCTTGTTAGGACTAGATAAGGCTTTGTCTTAAATCCCAAAGCCTTGTCCTAAAACTAAGATTGGTTGTAAGAAAGAAGGGAGAGCTATGGAGAGGAAAATAAAAACTCGATTTGAATGCCTCGGACACCCAGTGCCCAGGCCTTTTTATAGCCACCAGAGGGATACCAAAAGGGAGGAACACATCTCACAAAAAAGTCTTATCTAATCTGATTATTAGAGATAAGAGTTTCTTCGAGCAGAAGGACTCTTATCAATAATACGTCAATCAGCACCCTCACCTATGCGCGTGACCAGAGAAGGGATGTTTTCACATCCATTCTCAAATCAAAAAAATCCCAAAAATCCACATGGATAAGGGACTCATTTTTGATTCCAAAAAAATTGATAAGGTGATAAGAGTCTCACAGAAGGATGTAATCCTAGCACCTCTTCACATGAGTTATGTCATCACATGTGTGCGTATGCAAGAGAAGTTGTGGCATTTGTTTGGCCCTCTGATAGATCTGAAAAAATTCTAGATAATTTACCAAAAAATAGATGATCAAATATAAATATTATTAAAAAAAATCATTCCAATTTGAATGAGTTTGATTAGGAGAAGGACTCTCCAAAACATGAGGAAATGTGATGCTTCAACGTGTGTGTGTGAGAGACCCTTCTCGTTTCTAATTTTTCTCCACCCCATAATTTCCAAAAAAATCCATCTCATGCTTTGAGATGTGAACCAGAGGATGAAAGGTGATGTGGGCTATCACATGCATCTTAATCCCATACCAGAAAGATTTTTTCTTCTGTTCACGCCAATGTGCGCATGCAAAACCTGTTTTGCACCAAGAGTCCTTCACAACTTGGACTCTTTGATTTTTGGCATTGACATGGGATGTGGCACCTTATTTTGGGCTGCTTCTAAGTGGCATGATCAGACCCAAATACCCACCAAATTGGGCTAGCTAATTAGCAAGGGATGAGACCAAATTGATCTGTTAAGAAGCTAAGATTTCTACACGTGCTAACATGCTTACTGAGAACCCTGACTGAATCCAAAATTTCAATCAACCTTATTAAAAAGGTTCTTGATAAATTTTTATATGTGTGTGATCCATTGGATTCCACATCTAGCCAATAGTAGGTTCGAGTGCAAGTTGACCTAATTTGATTAGACTTTAATCTAATCGATTTAGGTCCAATCAAGCTAACTGAAGCTCAACAATTAGAATCCTTTCTAATTGATGATCGAATTAAACTCTTTAATTTGATCAAATCTATAAGTTAAGATTGACATCTAGCAATGTACCATGATTATTCAGAAGATATAAAATTTGATAGAAATATCATATATATCTTTAGTGGGAAGTTACCGTGTAATTCAATCCTTCGATCATCCTTGCACCCTGAATATATTCCTGAGTATGAAATTATGTCCAACTCAAACACATATTCATATTGATTCTTAATTAACCAATGATGATTTTGATGATGAAGCATTAGAAACTCTTTCTATTCTCCTTCCTGCTTTTGGCCAAAAGATATTTTTCGAGTAATCTAGAAATGAGAATACATAGGATGTGATCTCCTCTTACTAGGAGTGATCGATTTCATGTTGACCTACTCATAACCTTCATATACACTCCACCATATCTAGAATACCCCATATATGTCTTAATACCATGCTTGAGTATGAACCAAAATATGGGTTCATGTGCATAAGGTTCTATAGTGATCTCAGGTTTAAGGATCACTTGCACAACTTTCACTTAGAGAACCATTTTTAATATGCAGTAAACCTATAGAATTTCTTATCGAGTCAATTTAGTGAACTCATTTTCAAATGAGCACCCATATTTTGTATTAGTATCCTATACACAAGTGGCTAGTGAGATCTGCCACCCTCTCCATCGAGTATATATAGGATGTGCCAGTCTATCCAGAATATTGATCTCTGACTTAATGCTCCTACAATCAGAAATATTTAAGATTAAGATTTTAAAATTTTATCTCCCACTAGCATGACCCATTCATATCTCGTAAACCCATTGTTCTAATCTTTGAGGTTCATCATAATCTTAAACATAATAAGATACAGCTAGAATAATAAATCAATACTCATTTTATTATCAAATAATAAATATCATTACATGAGTTAAAAAATTATAAAAAAAATTTCATCATAACACACTTACGATAGGCTTATAGGGTACTCTTATTTCAATCTTTCACTTGCACTAAAGTCAATTGTCTTTATATTTCAATCCCATACAGTCAAGATGACGATCAAATAGCTATTATAATATAACTTTAGTGAATTCATCTGCTACATTGTTCTTTGTATCTACTCATTCAAGGATAATATCTTGTCTCTCTATAATTTCTCGAACGGGATAGAAGTATTTGAGGATGTGCTTGGATCTTTGATGAGACCTAGATTCCTTAGCTTGAATAACGCCCCAGTGTTATCACAATAAACAATGATCTGAAGAAAAAAGAAAGGAAAGTAAAACCAAAACTAACTTTCACTGACTGGGATCACTAGTTTCTGATCTTTGGAAAGATGAAATTGAACATCAATCAAAGAATTCACCACATATATACCTTCTTATGTGTTGCTCCATAGTGTCGATTTGCTCCACTCCACTAGGGCTACAACACACCACAAATAAATCTTAATAAGAGAACATCATATATAGTTGACCATTAGAAAACAAAATGAAGAACAAGATGACAATAGGAAATGCACAAATGCAGGGTTACAAATATAATAGAGATACACATGATTAACAAGGCCTAAGAATCTAGCATGGCCAACAAAATATGCTCAAAAATGAGTTTCCTTGGACTATAAAGGTCGGGTTCATGTAGGTAACACAAACCTAGGATCTTCTCTTTGTGAATTATAGAGAGAGAATGAGAAGGTGGGTATAAATAAAGAAAAAGGATAAAACCATGCAACTATAAAAAAATATAGAAATTTTTACAAAATCTGAAAAGAAATTGATAATATTAAAGAAAAAAATAAACAAAGATAAAAATGACTAATAAGAGAGTCATAACCTTATTGGTATCATAATAAGAAGCACTGATAGTTTGCTAATACTACTGAATCCAAAGGACATTTTATATTTACTTATGCATTGATTTTTTCAACATCAAATAGAGATTTAGGAAAGTTTGTGTTATAGGTATTCTAAAAATTCAAAAAATAATGTACTATAAAACTTAAGAGATATAAAATCTCAATCATTTACAAAATAGTATTAAAGAAATCAGCAATCATCACTATGATATCAACACCTTAGATGGAAAATTAAAACAATATAGCCTTATGGAACTAAAGAAAAGAATAAAAGATCAGTCTAGGGTATATAGGGAAATGGATGAGCAACCAAAATCCAATGGCATTGGTAATTTAGGAAAATACATGATAAGAGATTATGAGTACTTTCCTAAACCCGATCACATCACTTATGTTAATTCTTCTTCCTTTCTCCTTGTCTTTCTTGCCTTATTTCTCATCCAAATGCTCCATGTTTTAGATAGTTGTAATATGATGTGCTTGAGTTGAAGGATGTCTATCTACATCTCTTTATAAAAGTGAAAGGGGGAAGATAGTAGACTTATAAAACTAGGGGTGCAAAAGGAAAAGACTAGTGGTTTTTCAAATCCATAAATAGTGGATTGTTGGATGGTTAAGATTAAAACTTCTAGAGAATTCATTAAATCTAAAGGTTGAGATAAAGCATGAATTGGAGGATTTTGATTCGCTAACAAAGAGTGCCATGGATTACCACAGTGCAAGGTTAGAATTAGTTTTCAGAGTTTTTTATTGTATTGAAGACTTATAATCAAAGGATAGAAAAAGACAATGTCTAATTGTTACAACCAATCAGAGTTGATTACATGCATTTGAACTCAATTATACCCACAACCTTTTTTTATCCTAATTGTTAGTCCTAGAATTAATTTTGATGATGTCAAAGGTATATGAGTAGAAATCATATTTACTGATGATGCTTTTGAGAGTGATTGTAGGTTTCTCGCAATGCTTAACGGCTGAATTCATCCAAGAAGAAATCCTCTCAAAATTAAGTAAAATGATATTCTCAAGTCAAAGATTCATAACCAGAAGCAAAGACATTGATGTTGGTGTAAGAATTTTTGATTAATAGAAAGTCTAGTATAGAATAACCTCTCAACATATTTAAATTTACATAAATTAAGTTTGAGAAGGCAAGTCTAGCATAGAATAAGTTTGGACAAAGAAAGCTATCTAAAATTAATTTTGGCATGCTTGGCATACCCTTGAGTCAAGCAAGTATGAAGCTTAGCCGACTTAGTCTCGGTTTGAGGAAAGATAGAAAGAGTTGAAACTCAAAAGAAGTCTCTTAGCTAATCAAGATAGGCGTTTAGTTGATTTAGACATTTAGATAGCCAATTTAAATCTTAGACTCAGGATAAAGATAGAAAGCTAAAGATTCAAATAATTTTTTCTAAACTGATGCAATAAAAAATTTTAGCTGATTAAAATTAGAGCTTAGTCGATTCATAGAAAAAGATAGCTAACTTAGTCTCAGAGAAAGAAGAACACAGAAAGCAATATAAATCAACAAGTTTTATGAGCCAACCCAGAAAGTCAGTTAGCCAACTAAGCTATCTACTTAGCTGAATAAAAAAAGATTTGAGCTGACCCAGTCTCAGATAGATAAAATAGATAGAAAGTTGAAATTTTAGCACCTGCTATTGAGCTATCTCAGAGATTTCACTATGCTGACTCAAAGTTGAAAATAGCCGACTAAGAGCCTAGGCGAGCCAACTCATAGTTGTCTGGCAAAATAATTGCTAGTTTTTTAGAATTTTAAAATATACCAATTTATTTTTAACAACTATTTTCAAGCTTTCAATAGCTAGAGCATTAATTGTAGATATTTTTGAGACCATAAATCAAGAGAATTGAATGGAGAACTAAGTTTTTGGAATTGATTGACCATATTATTAAAGCTATTGAGGTAAAACTCAAGAGGAAAAGTGGAAGAAATTTAAAGAGAGCTTTTAATTCATCCATTCCCATATTTACTCAACAACAAGAGAGGAAGAGAATATCAATTTCATCCAACCATCTCTAAGCAAAAGAATTAAACCATCATCAATCCTCTAAAGCATTTAAGGAAGAAGTCAAACAATCAAGAGCTTAATTGCTTTGACTTCTTCAAGCATTTAAAGAGTAATTTTACTATTTTTAACTTTAAACTCTTATAAATCCCTCTTGATTTCTTGTGGTAAGTTTATTGGAGAAAAAAACTTGGGGTTGGTCCAAGCCTAAAGTTGGATGCTGTAAGATTTTGATTAATGTCTCCATAAAAATCAATTAGATTGATTGTGAGCTTCGAATAAAATAATTATTTTATAAGATTTGATTGGTGAGTTAAAAAAAATTAATTGGATTAGATTATGAGCCTGTGAAAATAATCAAACTATAATCTTTAGTGGATTATAGTTGAAATTTTCAAATAGATTGACTTGAGGAGTGGATGTAGGTGCTGAGTTTAGCACTGAACCACTATAAAACTTTGTGTGCTTGTGATTGTATTGCTTCATTTTTTTATTTTTTCTGCTCAATTATTTTCTATTTAGCACCTCATAAATACTATTCAATTTGTTTTGGGCACATATTTTCTTAATTAAATTTTTAAGAAATTTAGTTCACCCTCCCCTCTTAGATTACCTTCTCTAGGAAACAAGTGATATCAGAGAGGGTACTCAGCCCAATTGATCTAACTATCAAGAGTTAAAAATTAATGGCAACCCTAATAGGTACATATTTGGTTGTAGGCTAATCAACCAATAGACCCCCACTATTTAATGGCATCAATTACACTTAGTGAAAAGCATAAATAAAAATTTTCATTCAAGCATAAGATTATGACATGTGAATATTATAATAATGATCCACATATACCCACTATTTTAATTGATGGTATGCTATCGCCCAAACCTGAAAAGGATTGGGGTGATGTAAAGAAAAGGCTAGCTCAACTTAATGCTAAGGCTATGAATGTTTTATAAGATACTAATGAGTTTAATAGAATATCTATATGTATGTCTATCAAAGAAATATGGAATAGGCTAGAAGTTATCCATGAGGGTACTAATAAAGTAAAAAAATAAAAATAATATACTTGTATATAAACATGAACTATTTAAAATGCAACCTAGTGAAAGTATTACTTCATTAGATTCATTGATATACGATTTGAAAATTTTTGGCAAAGACTATACTAATAGTAAACTTGTTCGCAAGATTCTCAGGTCATTGTGAAAGAATTGAGAGTCCAAAGTGACTACAATACAAGAAGTTAAAGATCTTAATAAGTTGGATTTAAAGAGCTTATTGGCTCACTCATGACTCATGAGTTGAGCATGAACTAGATTGTTAAGAAAGAAGTGAAGAAGAGGAAGATTGTTGCTTTAAAATCATTGGCCATTGAAGATATTAAAAGTGATACATCGAAAGAATAAAAAAATAATGATGAAATAGCCATGATCATAAGATGATTCAAGAGGTGTATGAAAAAAAAGTTTGGATCAAAGAAGAAAGGATATACTAGAGGGGTGGAAGTAAAGAAAAGCAAAAGAAAAAGAGAAAGAGCAACCTCTGCTATGAGTGCAAAAAATCTAGATATTTTAAAGCCGACTACCCCCTACTCAGAAAAGGCTCCAAAAAATTCAAGAAAATGACAATGATGGCCTCATAGAGGAATGATGAAGACTCAAGCTTTGAAGAAGAAGAGGAATCAAAGAAAAAAGCCAACATTTGCCTGATAGCTCATGAGAATGAGGTAAATACTGAAAATTTTAATAATTTTATATTTGATGAATTATATAATACTTTTATGAGTTAATGATTTTAAAATGATCTCTCTTAAAAATAAGGAACTTAAAAAGTTAAATCTTTTGTTGACTAGCTAAAGAAAAAAAATTAAAAAGAAAAGAAAAATCTTTTGAAAGAACAAAATGATTTAATTGAAAAGAAAAAAATTTGCAAAAAATTGATAAATTAAAATCCATTATCGATAAATTCAGTCTAAGTCCATAAAATTTACAAATACTTACAGAAAAATAGAAAATACTTTTTGATAAGATTGGATGCCAAGTATAGTGGCTTGAGAATGGTTTTAGGAAGAGAAGATGTGGTGGTATTTGAAAAAATATTAGCAAAAAGTCTATTAGTTGAGGTAAGACTCCTCTGCTACATGACAGCTAGAATCTTCCTCCCCACCAGCTAGAATCTTCCTCCCCAGCACCAGCTAATTTGATTTTGTTATAAAGGGAGATGTCACGTGCACTCTCATGCATCACAAAATTCAAGAAATCCCTTTCAGCTTGCCAATGATAATGATCAAAGTTATGCAAAAAATTACCTCAAGAGCAAAATCTGCACTTCTTTATGATATATTCCTCAATCTAGTATTCAAAGATTTTGGAATTAGCATAGGGGAACCATCTAGAAAGCTTCAACACTTCTACACTTACAATGATCCACCATTGCTGCGAATGGGATACATAAAAGTTGATTGTCATTAGGTGAGAAAGGGAGAAGAAATAGAAGAAGTAGAAGGACACAAAGATAGAGAAACAAAAGTTCATCCAATTGAGCCCGAGTTGAGAGAACATGCTCCATCCACTTTAGCTACTTAGTCAGTGATCATTGTCATGGACGGTCAAAAATAAACCTAACTCAAACTATATAAATAGGGTGAGTCAGAATCATATCCTTAGGGACCTAGGATTGAGTTGTGATTGAAAAAGGAATAAAAGAGAAGACTTGTTGTTCCATAGAAACAAAAGTAAATAGAAAATGAAATAAAAAGCAAATATCTCAGAGGTTACGAGTTAATCTTGTACTAAATAGAGTTGTATTTCTTTAATGATATTAAATGCTTGTAATTAAGCCTTGGACGTAGCTTATCTCTGTTTGAGCATGATTCGTACCTGATTTATGTCACAAATTGACATAAAAAGTATCAATTAATATCTAAATTATCTAACTTTATTAAGAAATTGATACTTGTTATTATATTTTGCAGAAGAAGAGATCATCAATAGAAAGAACAAGGAAAGAGGATTCCAACGGCGCAAATTTTATGCAAAACGGAGTTAAATTGACCCAGGAATTGAAGAATGAAGAAAGAAGACTCAATTGGGTCAAACCCGAGTCAAATCAGATCAAAATTGGTCAAAAATCAACTGATTTGGTGATCTGGTTAGCCGCCTGGTCCACAGCAACAGGCGCATGGACCATGGACCCATCGGCGCACCATAAACCCCCTAAAACCTCTTAGTCCCACATCGGAAGTTTTGAAAACCTTATAACCCCCAAATGCCTATAAAAAGCCCCCAAAGGCCCTTGTTTTATGTATTCTTCCTTCTGATCAAGCTTGTAACCCTAGATAGTGGGTTTTTTAGCTCTCTTTTCAAGCCTCGAGCTTTGAGGTTTTTGTAATAAATTTTTTTTATATATAAAATCTTATTTTTATGCAATTTCATCTCTTTACATTATGCAATTTATTTTTCTTGCAATTAGGATAGTTTAATTTATGCAATTTAATTTTATGCAATTAGGTTAGTTTAAATTATGCAGTTTAAATTTATTAGGATAGTTTAATTTATGAAATTAGGATAGTTTATTTTTCTGTATTTAAATTTTGCAAGTAGATTTAGATCATGTCTAGCTAAGCATCCCTTCTAGGGTTTGCGATGAAGCTAGATCATGAGTAGAGATTTTACATAGGGTTCTTTCTTTTTCTTAGGGTTTCTTTTTCTTCCTCTTTTGCCAAGAATTTTTGATGAACTACAGTTGGGTCAGAGTCCCTTCATAGTTCATGCTTGATTCAGTGCATAGGAGGAGAAAACCCTAAGGGATCCTAGTTACTACTCCCTTGTAAAGAATCTTGATGGGTTATCGTTGGGCCTTAGTCCCTTCATAATCTATGCTTGGGAAAGACAAGAGGAGTAGTCGTTAGGATCAATAAGAAAAATTCTAGGTAGAATTCCCTAATCTAGATCTAGTGGATTCAAAAAACCCTAGATCCTTAGTCTTATTGTCTTTAGCAAACAACTTTCGACTTTCGATTTTTGTTAAAGCTCGCTTGAGCATAGATTTGAAAATCATTTTAAAAACCAAGTCTCTGTGGGATCGACCCGTACTCGCTGGTCGTGCTACTCTGCACACCGTGCGCTTGCGATTTTATTTACAAATTTTAAGATTTGAACATCAAGTTTTTGGCGCCGTTGCCGGGGATTTGGCATTTTAAATTATTTTCAAATATTTGTTCTTCGTGCGTTATAACTCTCTTTCTTTTTTCTTTAGGTTTCTATATTTAGTTGGTGATTGCTGGAAAACTCAGGTATGCTTCTAATTTCTCTTTTATTATTTTTAGTTAATTACTTTTGCTTTTAGACCTAATCATTTGAATTTACTTAATCACAAAAAAAAAAAATATAAAACAAAACAAAAGACATTTCATAATCGTGAAGTAAAATATCAAAATAAAAAAAAAATTTTAATTAAAATCTTTTACATTCTTGGTCATCTTGTTTATTTGTATTTGCATTTTCATAATTAATCTAAGGGCATCAACCCATTAACAAGATAAGGTGGGGATTTCATTACCCTTCCTTAGCCCAAAAACCATCTCCATCATATTGCATTACCTAGACTTTTAATCTTAAAATCAATTAGACGTCAACCTTAAGGAATTCGAGCTCAATAGGACAAGGAACCCTAAGAGTTCTACCAAGTTTGAGTTGTTTGATTAGTTGGTGTCTAGGCAAGTCCCTGAGGGTGTTTGTTAAATTGGTTCAGTTGCTGGCCTGGCCAACTCGTTTGGTGTCTAGAAAGGCAACGATGAGTGAACCTCCCACCTCTTATACTTACCTGGCTAACTAGTTGATCAATCTCTACTTGGAAGGTTTGAAGGGTCATCTTGGAACAGTTAGGAGCTGTCTAGATTTAGGTTAACCCTAGGATAGATTGAGTTTAATTTATTGATTCACTTGTTTGAAAAAAAAAAAAAAATTAAAAAATTTGGTTACTTTTCTTTAGATTTAGGACTCCTTAGGATCTTCTCTTTAGAACTTTTTCTCTTTTCTTTCTTTTCCTTATACATAAAAATTTTATTAAAAAAAAAAAAAATTGTATAAACATCGAGAACCGTACACTTCGTGTGTGGAGAAGAGTGTCGGGTCGTCTAGTTAGAATTGAGTCAATTCCTGTTGTTCCAATGGCTGAACCAATCCAACCCATGACCCTTAAGGATTTGTGTTATCCAGTTGGCTCCATCCAACCATCTTGTATCAGGTTGCCACAACCCACAGTTAACAATTTTAAAATCAAACTCAAATCATAAATATGCTTCCAAAATTCACAGGATTAGAGGATGCTTATATATTTATTAGAGAATTTGAGGAGGTATGTGCAACCATGAAACTGCAATTAACAGAGGATGAGGTCAAACTTAGATTAATCAACTTTGCCCTTAAGGACAATGCTAAGAAGTGGCTTATTAGTCTGCCAAACTATTCTGTCACTACCTGGGAGGGCTTTGTGAGAACATTTTTAAAAAAGTATTTCCTCCATCATAAAACAGCTAGGATTAGGAATGAAATAAATCAATTTTACCAACTAGCTGGTGAATCATTTTGGAAGTACTTTGATCGTTTCAAGAATCTTTTGACCCAATGCCCACACCATGGAATAGAAACTTGGAGACTATGCCAGATCATCTATGAGGGGTTAGATTCAAACTCAAGAACCATGCTAGAGTCCATGTGCCAAGGTCAATTTATGGACAAAGAAACTACTGAAGCTTGGCAATTCTTAGAAGACCTAGCCGAGAAAAATTTACAGTGGGAAACAACTAGGGAACCTGATAAAGCTACACCTTCAAGAGGAGGAATGCATCAAATTCAACCAACCTTAGCATCAGAGGCCAAGATTGCACAACCGTA
>NW_027332429.1:1217614-1232614 GCF_000442705.2 Elaeis guineensis
TGAAGTTCATGGCCATCTATTAATGAGCAATATTAAAGAGTATTATCTAATACTCCGGGAAGCATGCAAAAAAGTACAAAGTTAGAAGGCTATGCCATCTCATAGTTTAAGCTGGTATAATTGTACATAATGAGAATATAAATATGGGGTTGATTGAACTAGTTGTGATCATACTCTCGTTGAACACTCACTTTAATCTTTAACCTATCGGCTCATTGAAATAACTTGATAGTGATTCTTTGCTATCATCAACCTATGGTACTACAAACTCCATTGATCTACAAGGTGATCTGATATTTTACTCACTACAAAGGGTCATAAATTGTAGCAGTTGTATACTTATGATAGTGGATACGACATGTCGAATAGAAGCTTTTGCATAGACCTAGTCACCAAAAGTTGAAGTGGAGAAGAGCCAATGATCTATTGGGATTCGGATGCACAACAGAAAGTGGGATTTTAAAATTTCTTACATAAAATTCAACCATTGAAAATCTAAAATCCAAACTTAAAATCAAGATCACTTTGATGATTACAATCAAGAATAAAGAAAATACTTAAACAAGAGAAAAGAATAAGTATACCTCCAAAAAGATCTTGGATTGCTCGCTGCTTGATTGCTCCATAAGACATCCAAGTGCATGCCCTCTAATGCTAGTCCACATAGGAATTGATCAAAAACCTTTTCCTCAACTTTTTTCAGAATCCCTTCTCAAAGAACTCAATGCCCCCTCTCTTCTTTTTCTCCTTTTTCCATGCACCCTTAACTTTTCTTAGGATGAGGCGTGAGGTTGAGCGATATGCGTGAAAACCTTTTTCACATGAGAGAGTCCTAGGGGCATGAGGTGTGAAGCCTCCTTTTATTGTGTGAGAGTTCTCCTTGGGTGTGAACTCTTCTTTTGGGTGCCAACCCTCAAGAGGCATAAGGCTCTTGGGGCATGAAACTTTTTCATATGAAAGCCCCCTTTTTTGAGCATCAAGTTACTTAAGGCATTAACCCTCCTTTTTATGTGTGTCAAACCCTTTGGGACGTGTAATATCTTGAGGCATCCGACCTTTGATGTAATCAACCCTCTTTTGGGGTGTCCACTCTTTGACATGATCAACCCTTGGGTGTTAACTCTTTGACGTGGGATTTGAGGGATTAGTTAGTTGGGATTTGACATATGCTAGCATGCTTATAGCCCTCTCTAGTATTTTATATAAATTCATAATCTTGTCCTAGATAATGATTTTCTAATTGTATGATCCGTTAGATTTTACATCTAGCTAGCAGTAGGTCCAAGCTCATGTCCACCTAACTTGAGTAAAACTCTTCTAATTAACTATGCTCCAAAACATGTTAAGCCCAAGTGCATTAATTAATTCGAACTCTTTTAATTAATAACTGAATTAAACTTTTTAATTCATGGGAGCCTACAAGTTTGATGTCTAGCAATGTGTTATGACTATTTAGAAGATGTAAAATTTTGGTGGAATAACAAAATAACATTTTATGAAAAGTTACCACAATTCAATCCTTCGATCATACATCCCAAATAAGCTATAGGTATAAAATCATGTCGAGCTCAAATACTTATCCATATGTATCTCGATTGATGATGATAAATTGGTTGATAAAATATTAGAAACTATTTCTAATTTTTATCCTACTTTGTTCAAAGATTTTGCAAGTCATCATCTTTGTTGGGTTTTGGTGGCACAGTGAAAGAAGTGGTTAGGTGTTTAAAATTTTTATTCAAAATACCTGATGCACCGAAATCTTAATGCCTAGAAATCCTTGACTATATCAGTCAAAGTACAATAAATATAAATTAGGATAAGAAGAATACCTATAGCACTAATTTAATTTTCATGAGGCATCCAATGTCTGTCCTCCAATGGTGATTCACAAAAAAATTGAATCAAAGACAGCGCTCCTCCTCCACCTTGCTTCAAGAGTTCTAGCCCTTAGAACAAGACTAGCCTTGTACAATTTAGGTTTCTCAAGAACTTGACTCAACCCTCTCAGAATTTTCTCTGAACTTATGATTCTTTTTCTTTAAAGCTTTTCCAACCTTTGTTAGGACTAGATAAGGCTTTGTCTTAAATCCAAAGCCTTGTCCTAAAACTAAGATTGGTTGTAAGAAAGAAGGGAGAGCTATGGAGAGGAAAATAAAAACTCGATTTGAATGCCTCGGACACCCAGTGCCCAGGCCTTTTTATAGCCACCAGAGGGATACCAAAAGGGAGGAACACATCTCACAAAAAAGTCTTATCTAATCTGATTATTAGAGATAAGAGTTTCTTCGAGCAGAAGGACTCTTATCAATAATACGTCAATCAGCACCCTCACCTATGCGCATGACCAGAGAAGGGATGTTTTCACATCCATTCTCAAATCAAAAAAATCCCAAAAATCCACATGGATAAGGGACTCATTTTTGATTCCAAAAAAATTGATAAGGTGATAAGAGTCTCACAGAAGGATGTAATCCTAGCACCTCTTCACATGAGTTATGTCATCACATGTGTGCGTATGCAAGAGAAGTTGTGGCATTTGTTTGGCCCTCTGATAGATCTGAAAAAATTCTAGATAATTTACCAAAAAATAGATGATCAAATATAAATATTATTAAAAAAAATCATTCCAATTTGAATGAGTTTGATTAGGAGAAGGACTCTCCAAAACATGAGGAAATGTGATGCTTCAATGTGTGTGTGTGAGAGACCCTTCTCGTTTCTAATTTTTCTCCACCCCATAATTTCCAAAAAAATCCATCTCATGCTTTGAGATGTGAACCAGAGGATGAAAGATGTGGGCTATCACATGCATCTTAATCCCATACCAGAAAGATTTTTTCTTCTGTTCACGCCAATGTGCGCATGCAAAACCTGTTTTGCACCAAGAGTCCTTCACAACTTGGACTCTTTGATTTTTGGCATTGACATGGGATGTGGCACCTTATTTTGGGCTGCTTCTAAGTGGCATGATCGGACCCAAATACCCACCAAATTGGGCTAGCTAATTAGCAAGGGATGAGACCAAATTGATCTGTTAAGAAGCTAAGATTTCTACACGTGCTAACATGCTTACTGAGAACCCTGACTGAATCCAAAATTTCAATCAACCTTATTAAAAAGGTTCTTGATAAATTTTTATATGTGTGTGATCCATTGGATTCCACATCTAGCCAATAGTAGGTTCGAGTGCAAGTTGACCTAATTTGATTAGACTTTAATCTAATCGATTTAGGTCCAATCAAGCTAACTGAAGCTCAACAATTAGAATCCTTTCTAATTGATGATCGAATTAAACTCTTTAATTTGATCAAATCTATAAGTTAAGATTGACATCTAGCAATGTACCATGATTATTCAGAAGATATAAAATTTGATAGAAATATCATATATATCTTTAGTGGAAGTTACCGTGTAATTCAATCCTTCGATCATCCTTGCACCCTGAATATATTCCTGAGTATGAAATTATGTCCAACTCAAACACATATTCATATTGATTCTTAATTAACCAATGATGATTTTGATGATGAAGCATTAGAAACTCTTTCTATTCTCCTTCCTGCTTTTGGCCAAAAGATATTTTTCGATAATCTAGAAATGAGAATACATAGGATGTGATCTCCTCTTACTAGGAGTGATCGATTTCATGTTGACCTACTCATAACCTTCATATACACTCCACCATATCTAGAATACCCCATATATGTCTTAATACCATGCTTGAGTATGAACCAAAATATGGGTTCATGTGCATAAGGTTCTATAGTGATCTCAGGTTTAAGGATCACTTGCACAACTTTCACTTAGAGAACCATTTTTAATATGCAAGTAACTTCTATAGAATGTTCTTTTTATCGAGTCAATTTAGTGAACTCATTTTCAAATGAGCACCCATATTTTTGTATTAGTATCCTATACACAAGTGGCTAGTGAGATCTGCCACCCTCTCCATCGAGTATATATAGGATGTGCCAGTCTATCCAGAATATTGATCTCTGACTTAATGCTCCTACAATCAAAATATTTAAGATTAAGATTTTAAAATTTTATCTCCCACTAGCATGACCCATTCATATCTCGTAAACCCATTGTTCTAATCTTTGAGGTTCATCATAATCTTAAACATAATAAGATACAGCTAGAATAATAAATCAATACCTCATTTTATTATCAAATAATAAATATCATTACATGAGTTAAAAAATTATAAAAAAAATTTCATCATAACACACTTACGATAGGCTTATAGGGTACTCTTATTTCAATCTTTCACTTGCACTAAAGTCAATTGTCTTTATATTTCAATCCCATACAGTCAAGATGACGATCAAATAGCTATTATAATATAACTTTAGTGAATTTATCTGCTACATTGTTCTTTGTATCTACTCATTCAAGGATAATATCTTGTCTCTTATAATTTCTCGAACGGGATAGAAGTATTTGAGGATGTGCTTGGATCTTTGATGAGACCTAGATTCCTTAGCTTGAATAACGGCCCCAGTGTTATCACAATAAACAATGATCTGAAGAAAAAAGAAAGGAAAGTAAAACCAAAACTAACTTTCACTGACTGGGATCACTAGTTTCTGATCTTTGGAAAGATGAAATTGAACATCAATCAAAGAATTCACCACATATATACCTTCTTATGTGTTGCTCATAGTGTCGATTTGCTCCACTCCACTAGGGCTACAACACACCACAAATAAATCTTAATAAGAGAACATCATATATAGTTGACCATTAGAAAACAAAATGAAGAACAAGATGACAATAGAAATGCACAAATGCAGGGTTACAAATATAATAGAGATACACATGATTAACAAGGCCTAAGAATCTAGCATGGCCAACAAAATATGCTCAAAAATGAGTTTCCTTGGACTATAAAGGTCGGGTTCATGTAGGTAACACAAACCTAGGATCTTCTCTTTGTGAATTATAGAGAGAGAATGAGAAGGTGGGTATAAATAAAGAAAAAGATAAAACCATGCAACTATAAAAAATATAGAAATTTTTACAAAATCTGAAAAGAAATTGATAATATTAAAGAAAAAAATAAACAAAGATAAAAATGACTAATAAGAGAGTCATAACCTTATTGGTATCATAATAAGAAGCACTGATAGTTTGCTAATACTACTGAATCCAAAGGACATTTTATATTTACTTATGCATTGATTTTTTCAACATCAAATAGAGATTTAGGAAAGTTTGTGTTATAGGTATTCTAAAAATTCAAAAAATAATGTACTATAAAACTTAAGAGATATAAAATCTCAATCATTTACAAAATAGTATTAAAGAAATCAGCAATCATCACTATGATATCAACACCTTAGATGGAAAATTAAAACAATATAGCCTTATGGAACTAAAGAAAAGAATAAAAGATCAGTCTAGGGTATATAGGGAAATGGATGAGCAACCAAAATCCAATGGCATTGGTAATTTAGGAAAATACATGATAAGAGATTATGAGTACTTTCCTAAACCCTGATCACATCACTTATGTTAATTCTTCTTCCTTTCTCCTTGTCTTTCTTGCCTTATTTCTCATCCAAATGCTCCATGTTTTAGATAGTTGTAATATGATGTGCTTGAGTTGAAGGATGTCTATCTACATCTCTTTATAAAAGTGAAAGGGGGAAGATAGTAGACTTATAAAACTAGGGGTGCAAAAGGAAAAGACTAGTGGTTTTTCAAATCCATAAATAGTGGATTGTTGGATGGTTAAGATTAAAACTTCTAGAGAATTCATTAAATCTAAAGGTTGAGATAAAGCATGAATTGGAGGATTTTGATTCGCTAACAAAGAGTGCCATGGATTACCACAGTGCAAGGTTAGAATTAGTTTTCAGAGTTTTTTATTGTATTGAAGACTTATAATCAAAGGATAGAAAAAGACAATGTCTAATTGTTACAACCAATCAGAGTTGATTACATGCATTTGAACTCAATTATACCCACAACCTTTTTTTATCCTAATTGTTAGTCCTAGAATTAATTTTGATGATGTCAAAGGTATATGAGTAGAAATCATATTTACTGATGATGCTTTTGAGAGTGATTGTAGGTTTCTCGCAATGCTTAACGGCTGAATTCATCCAAGAAGAAATCCTCTCAAAATTAAGTAAAATGATATTCTCAAGTCAAAGATTCATAACCAGAAGCAAAGACATTGATGTTGGTGTAAGAATTTTGATTAATAGAAAGTCTAGTATAGAATAACCTCTCAACATATTTAAATTTACATAAATTAAGTTTGAGAAGGCAAGTCTAGCATAGAATAAGTTTGGACAAAGAAAGCTATCTAAAATTAATTTTGGCATGCTTGGCATACCCTTGAGTCAAGCAAGTATGAAGCTTAGCGACTTAGTCTCGGTTTGAGGAAAGATAGAAAGAGTTGAAACTCAAAAGAAGTCTCTTAGCTAATCAAGATAGGCGTTTAGTTGATTTAGACATTTAGATAGCCAATTTAAATCTTAGACTCAGGATAAAGATAGAAAGCTAAAGATTCAAATAATTTTTTCTAAACTGATGCAATAAAAAATTTTAGCTGATTAAAATTAGAGCTTAGTCGACTCATAGAAAAAGATAGCTAACTTAGTCTCAGAGAAAGAAGAACACAGAAAGCAATATAAATCACAAGTTTTATGAGCCAACCCAGAAAGTCAGTTAGCCAACTAAGCTATCTACTTAGCTGAATAAAAAAAGATTTGAGCTGACCCAGTCTCAGATAGATAAAATAGATAGAAAGTTGAAATTTTAGCACTGCTATTGAGCTATCTCAGAGATTTCACTAAGCTGACTCAAAGTTGAAAATAGCCGACTAAGAGCCTAGGCGAGCCAACTCATAGTTGTCTGACAAAATAATTGCTAGTTTTTTAGAATTTTAAAATATACCAATTTATTTTTAACAACTATTTTCAAGCTTTCAATAGCTAGAGCATTAATTGTAGATATTTTTGAGACCATAAATCAAGAGAATTGAATGGAGAACTAAGTTTTTGGAATTGATTGACCATATTATTAAAGCTATTGAGGTAAAACTCAAGAGGAAAAGTGGAAGAAATTTAAAGAGAGCTTTTAATTCATCCATTCCCATATTTACTCAACAACAAGAGAGGAAGAGAACATCAATTTCATCCAACCATCTCTAAGCAAAAGAATTAAACCATCATCAATCCTCTAAAGCATTCAAGGAAGAAGTCAAACAATCAAAGAGCTTAATTGCTTTGACTTCTTCAAGCATTTAAAGAGTAATTTTACTATTTTTAACTTTAAACTCTTATAAATCCCTCTTGATTTCTTGTGTAAGTTTTTGGAGAAAAAAACTTGGGGTTGGTCCAAGCCTAAAGTTGGATGCTGTAAGATTTTGATTGATGTCTCCATAAAAATCAATTAGATTGATTGTGAGCTTCGAATAAAATAATTATTTTATAAGATTTGATTGGTGAGTTAAAAAAATTAATTGGATTAGATTATGAGCCTGTGAAAATAATCAACTATAATCTTTAGTGGATTATAGTTGAAATTTTCAAATAGATTGACTTGAGGAGTGGATGTAGGTGCTGAGTTTAGCACTGAACCACTATAAAACTTTGTGTGCTTGTGATTGTATTGCTTCATTTTTTTATTTTTTCTACTCAATTATTTTCTATTTAGCACCTCATAAATACTATTCAATTTGTTTTGGGCACATATTTTCTTAATTAAATTTTTAAGAAATTTAGTTCACCCTCCCCTCTTAGATTACCTTCTCTAGGAAACAAGTGATATCAGAGAGGGTACTCAGCCCAATTGATCTAACTATCAAGAGTTAAAATTAATGGCAACCCTAATAGGTACATATTTGGTTGTAGGCTAATCAACCAATAGACCCCCACTATTTAATGGCATCAATTACACTTAGTGAAAAGCATAAATAAAAATTTTCATTCAAGCATAAGATTATGACATGTGAATATTATAATAATGTCCACATATACCCACTATTTTAATTGATGGTATGCTATCGCCCAAACCTGAAAAGGATTGGGGTGATGTAAAGAAAAGGCTAGCTCAACTTAATGCTAAGGCTATGAATGTTTTATAAGATACTAATGAGTTTAATAGAATATCTATATGTATGTCTATCAAAGAAATATGGAATAGGCTAGAAGTTATCCATGAGGGTACTAATAAAGTAAAAAATAAAAATAATATACTTGTATATAAACATGAACTATTTAAAATGCAACCTAGTGAAAGTATTACTTCATTAGATTCATTGATATACGATTTGAAAATTTTTGGCAAAGACTATACTAATAGTAAACTTGTTCGCAAGATTCTCAGGTCATTGTGAAAGAATTGAGAGTCCAAAGTGACTACAATACAAGAAGTTAAAGATCTTAATAAGTTGGATTTAAAGAGCTTATTGGCTCACTCATGACTCATGAGTTGAGCATGAACTAGATTGTTAAGAAGAAGTGAAGAAGAGGAAGATTGTTGCTTTAAAATCATTGGCCATTGAAGATATTAAAAGTGATACATCGAAAGAATAAAAAAATAATGGTGAAATAGCCATGATCATAAGATGATTCAAGAGGTGTATGAAAAAAAAAGTTTGAATCAAAGAAGAAAGGATATACTAGAGGGGATGGAAGTAAAGAAAAGCAAAAGAAAAAGAGAAAGAGCAACCTCTGCTATGAGTGCCAAAAAATCTAGATATTTTAAAGCTGACTACCCCCTACTCAGAAAAGGCTCCAAAAAATTCAAGAAAATGACAATGATGGCCTCATAGAGGAATGATGAAGACTCAAGCTTTGAAGAAGAAGAGGAATCAAAGAAAAAAGCCAACATTTGCCTGATAGCTCATGAGAATAGGTAAATACTAAAAATTTTAATAATTTTATATTTGATGAATTATATAATACTTTTATGAGTTAATGATTTTAAAATGATCTCTCTTAAAAATAAGGAACTTAAAAAGTTAAATCTTTTGTTACTAGCTAAAGAAAAAAAATTAGAAAGAAAAGAAAAATCTTTTGAAAGAACAAAATGATTTGATTGAAAAGAAAAAAATTGCAAAAAATTGATAAATTAAAATCCATTGTCGATAAATTCAGTCTAAGTCCATAAAATTTACAAATACTTACAGAAAAATAGAAAATACTTTTTGATAAGATCGGATGCCAAGTACAGTGGCTTGAGAATGGTTTTAGGAAGAGAAGATGTGGTGGTATTTGAAAAAATATTAGCAAAAAGTCTATTAGTTGAGGTAAGACTCCTCTGCTACATGACAGCTAGAATCTTCCTCCCCAGCACCAGCTAATTTGATTTTGTTATAAAGGGAGATGTCACGTGCACTCTCATGCATCACAAAATTCAAGAAATCCCTTTCAGCTTGCCAATGATAATGATCAAAGTTATGCAAAAAATTACCTCAAGAGCAAAATCTGCACTTCTTTATGATATATTCCTCAATCTAGTATTCACAGATTTTGGAATTAGCATAGGGGAACCATCTAGAAAGCTTCAACACTTCTACACTTACAATGATCCACCATTGCTGCGAATGGGATACATAAAAGTTGATTGTCATTAGGTGAGAAAGGGAGAAGAAATAGAAGAAGTAGAAGGACACAAAGATAGAGAAACAAAAGTTCATCCAATTGAGCCCGAGTTGAGAGAACATGCTCCATCCACTTTAGCTACTTAGTCAGTGATCATTGTCATGGCGGTCAAAAATAAACCTAACTCAAACTATATAAATAGGGTGAGTCAGAATCATATCCTTAGGGACCTAGGATTGAGTTGTGATTGAAAAAGGAATAAAAGAGAAGACTTGTTGTTCCATAGAAACAAAAGTAAATAGAAAATGAAATAAAAAGCAAATATCTCAGAGGTTACGAGTTAATCTTGTACTAAATAGAGTTGTATTTCTTTAATGATATTAAATGCTTGTAATTAAGCCTTGGACGTAGCTTATCTCTGTTTGAGCATGATTCGTACCCTTAAATCATGGCTCGTCCCTTCAGGCATAAACTATTCTAGGGCTTTATCTCATAAGTAAAGAAGAAATAATAGATCAAAGCTAGAAACTATCCATCTTTCCTCAGCACACTCCGTATTCATAGATCACGGTGCTCTTTGAAAAGTATGAGATATACAACTCTTCTTTCCTTGGCACACCCGTATCCATTGATTATAGTACATCTCCAAAAAGTAAGGATTGTTTTAATCTTAATCTAGCATACAAACATAAAATAAAATGAATAAAGAACTCATGACACTTTAATAAGAAAAGGCATAATCTTTATTGCTACATATCATAAAAGAACTACAAAGAAAGTTTAGAATATTACAACCCACTCTTCTTCATTACAAGATCTCCTCTCTCGAGACTGGTAGATTAGCTGCTCATAGGTTGCCCCTTCTTCCACTCCCCCCTTTACAGGGCTTTTGAAGGATTTCAGGATGATTCTTAAGATAGAGATATGGAAGCCTTTTTATAGGTGTTAGGAAAGAGGTGGCTTATTTATTTTCTAGATGTGGGACTAACAAGAGAGGCTAGATATTTGTTTTATTTTAAAACTCTAAAAAGATGTCTTCTGTTCCATCGTGCATGTCCCAGGCTTCCGCATGAATCATTCGCACATCCCATGAGGACCGCTCTTGCACTTGCATGAAGATAGCACCTTCTTTCCTTATTTTCCTATTGAGTCCCATCCAAAAAGTCACGTGCCATCAAATGCTTCTCCAAGCCGCTGGGTCCCAAGCCATATTCCACTTTACATACACGTTCCAAACTTTTTCCCGTGAGAATCTTGTAATCCTCCAAACTCCTCTTTAAATTCTACGAGACCCACCTCACATGCTCCCCAAAACCATGCATTTCTAGAGCATCTTTTTTTTATAGATTGCATGGCTTGCTTTTGTAAGCTACATGGATCCCCTATTGTGCGCCTCCCTATGAACCGTGTGCTATGCACACCCGCATGTGGGCCATTATAAGCTTTGGGTTTTGTCTTTTGGGCTTTCAGATTTGGAGTATGATTAAATTTTTATTACTGATAATTTTTGAAAATGAACATGATAAGTATTAAATATAAAATTATAGAGATTAAATAATATAGATTTTAATACTTCTTGTGTCATATTAATGTATTGATCACACTCTTGGATTTGAATTTTGCTCGTCCTCGAGTAAAATAGATAAATCAACAATATGTACCAACTTGTTCTTGAATTAAAAGTTATCTTAGCACTCCTAAAGGTAGTTAATATCCATCTAGATTATTAAAGAGGTATTTCATTGGATTACTAACTTGATCCAGTTAGTGGTTGAGTGTTATCCATAGAAAGTTTTAGAGATCTTCTTTTACCAACTTTTCACTCTACTCTTTGAGTCCTCTTAACTTGATGTGAGTTGGATTTATTATCTTTTTACAACTTAGTCACCTTATTATCTATTATTTTTTTTTTTCTTCAAAAAGAGTCTAGTGCAATATCTTAATCTCTTGAGCCTTCTAGCTGACCCTTGTAGCAAGCTTTCGACTAATGACTTTCAAATCAGTTGGTTTTAGGATATTAGATGTAAAAATCCCTCAGATTTACTGACTTGATTCTAAAAAATACTATGAGATGAGACTGACTCTATAATAGGTTTCTTGACATTCCTATCTTTTGATGTGAATCACAGTGCTTACTTAGGTGAAGAGGCCCAGTTACTCAGTGAGATAATGCTAAACATCCTTTTTTTTATTGAATTTAGATTCTAAAGAGGACTTTTTGCATACTTTAACCTTTCCACCCATACTCCTATGAAGTAGATTTTTCATCGAGATAGGTAAGAAGAGGGTTCTAGAATTACTCTAAAATTCATTCTGACCTAAATCTTACTATTTATTGGGTGTCCTTAATAATTTTCTCCTCGATATCTTTAAAATTATCTAGACCGTTAATCATTCATTGATTAAAATGCCTAATTAACTTTAAATCAAGATAAAATTCAGACACACAAAATTAACTATTTTTGACCATACTTGATGATTAAATTAGTTATTCTCCGTTCCCCAACTTAAATGACATTGTCCTTAATGGAGGAGAGAAATAGAGTATGGTACATAAAAAGAAAAAAAAGAAAGGAGTTCATCTTGGCTTAATTTGTTATTGGCACAATCTGGGCCTTAAGGATAGTAGATGTAGTTCTCCCTCTAACTTGGCTTTGATAATCCTTAATGGAGCAACTAAAGTAGGTCCTAAAAAACTAAAAAAAAATAAAAATAAAATGTAAAAATTTGGATTATCTTCCAAGAGTGCTAAGTTTAAAGTCTTCATCAGACTTTTATTAAGACTACTCCTAAAAAATTGGACTGTCTTCCAACAAGTGCTAAATTTAAAGTCTTCAGTTAGACTTCATGATTCTGTCTATCCTGTGTTAAATATTGGATTGATAAATTTCCAATGATTTTGAATTGTCAATCTCAAGAAGATGACTTTCGACCTCTTTGTTGATAAATTCCATCAACTTGTTGCTAGTTTCGAAAAGATAGTTCGCGACCCCTTTCTTAATCCCTTGTTTGTCAAGAATTTCTTCTATTTATTTTTTTAAAATACTCATAAATTGAGTTTTTGGATTAGAAACTGAGTCCAATGCAATGGATACTGAAAGGATGTCACTTGATTCTAAACATGCATACTCAGGTGTGACCAAGGATGACTTCAGTTCTGGAGGAGGTGGTGATTCTAGAAAGGAAGCTATTAGAGCAGGCATTGATTCATATTTCTCAGTCTACAGAGGAATGGTACTAAAATTGGGTTGCTCTAATAATGTGTTCACATTTTCAGTATATCCATCTACGTTAAAATTGCCCACTCCGAAAGGATCCCAACATGTATGCACTGGATCCTGAGAAATAATTCTAGGAGTAGCTTCCTTTATCACTTCTTCAAGTATTTCCACCTCAACTAACTTATTTTGCTGTGCTAAGAAGGTTTCATGGGCCTTGGAGCTCTCAACCATATAATGCTTCCTTGGGTTACTTATGGGCTGACTAGGTAATTCTCCTTCCTCCTATTTAGTGCAATAGCTAGTTATCCAATTTGGATTTCTAACTTAGCTATGGACTGAGTTTGTCAGTGGGTGTTCATTTCTAGCCCTTCTAATAGGTGTAAAACTCTCTTCAAATATTGAATTATAGGCACTTGGAGAGGGTTGCTGAACATTTTGATATTAGTATGCTGTATAAGTTTCTTTTGGATAGCTAGGCTTTTAATCAATTGTTGGTTGTGATGCCTAGAAAAAATTGGATGGTTTTCCCAACCTAGATTGTAGGTGTTGGCAAAAGGATTGTGATGAGCAGTCTAGATTTGGATTTGGTTTAAGATCTATATGCGGCTGGACATTCACTAATCAGATGGGTGACACTCGAACATATGTCACACACATACAGAGATGAGGTAGGAGAGTGTCTCATATTCAATAGATGGTCAATTTTTGGGACAACTCTTCTACCTTATTGTGGATATCTATAGAGCTTCCAACCTCATAGATTCCATCTCTGTTGGGTTCATACATGGGTGTATAAGGGTCATAAGTGTAAGGAGTAAAGTACTTCCTCAATTGATAAAAAAGTTCAGCCTCAATGGGTACAACCATATTGCTATCCACGATCAAACATAGATTTAAACTTTTTATTGATTTTTTTTTTAATTTTTAGATTTTTTTTAATGAGAGAAAATGACAAAAGAAATTCTAAAGATGAGAACCTAGAGAGTTCTAGATCTAAGGAATAGATGCGAAGAGTTTTATTAGGTTTAATGTTTGTGGGTTAGCAATCAAGTTATGTAATTAATCTTAGCTAAAGGTGACCCTAGATCTAGAAGCTCCTAACCATTCTAAGGCCACCTTCGAACACTCCAATAAAAGATCAACCACTCAACTGATCAGATAAGTGTAAGGTTGGTGGGGTCCTCCTATTGCTTTCCTTAGACACCAATTAAAATTGATCAAATAAGCGAACAGGACCAATTAAATAACAACTTTTCTTTGGAATCTTATCTTTGAGCTACTTTTTTAGACACCAGTTAAAATGACTAATCCTAATCTAGTCTAACTCTTAGGATTCCTTATCATATTGAGCTCGAGAGTCCTTAGGGACCAATATCTAATTGATTTTAAGTTAAGACTTAGGTCAATGTAAAATATAGGATTATAGTTTATAGACTAAGGAAGGATAATGAAATCTTCATCTTATATTGTTTATGGGTTATATTCTTAAGATATTTTATAAAAATATGTAATTCTAAAAGAATGTCCAATATAAGTAAGAAGCTTTTAAGGTTTAATTAGTTCTTCTATTTTAGTTAAGTGTTATATGGTGTCTTTATTTTCATTTTATATTATGTTATCTTTAAGTAAGAATGAATAAGAGATAAGTTTTAATTAAGTTAATTAAATTTGAAAAAATTGAGAAAATCTAACTAAATGAAAAGTAAATTATGCTAAGATTAAAAGATAACTAGGTAACCTATAAAGTAAGAAATCAAATCTACTTTCATGATAGTAAATTATTCTAAGCTATGAAAAGTAGTAAATAATAAGTATTAAATTAATTAAGTAAATGATGCTAAGATTAAAAGATAACTAGATAACCTACAAATAAAGTAAGAAATCAAATCTACTTTCAGGATAGTAAATTATTCTAAGCTATGAAAAGTAGTAAATAATAAGCATTAAATTCATTATGCAAAATAAGGTAACTACTTAACAATGTAAATAAAATAATCTAACTAGAAAGTAGTAAAGCAATAAAATATTTTTTCTATTTTTTATATCTTTTTATTTTTGATTGATTTTTCTTCAAAAACAATCATGCCAAAGTCACCGACAATGGTATTAAAATTTGATCACTATCGTGGGCAGTCAAAAATAAACCTAACTCAAACTATATAGATAGGATGAGTCGCGATCATATTCTCAGGGATCTAGGGCTGAGTTGTAAT